>NW_024081195.1:934781-1115056 GCF_003009895.1 Hyaena hyaena
TGACGGAGGAACAAGGGGGAGGAGAAGGGGGGAAATGGTGGGGGAGAGGGAGAGAGGCAAACCATGAGAGACTCTTGAATGCCGACAAAAACTGAGGACTGATGGATGTGGGGGGGAGGGGGGGATGGGCACGGAGGAGGACACTTGTGGGGATGAGCACTGAGTGTTATGTGGAAACTAATTTGACAACAAACTATTTGTAAAAAAAAAAAAAAAAAGTTTAAAAGAGTAACTAGCATATGCAGCCCAGCTTCAGTCAGCCAGCAAAAGTGACCAAGCACACACAAGTCTGCACAGGGGACACTATACATAAGTACCATACACCATCCTTCAAGTTTAGGAGCAATAGCCATTCTCCCTAATCCACAGAAACAAACTCAAGCAAAATGCTCTTAAAAAAAAAAAAAAAAAAAAAGAACTAAAACCACAGAAAAAGAACTAAGTGAAACAGACAAGTGACATGCCTGATAAAGAGTTTAATGATTATAAAGATACTGGGCTGGAGAAAAACATGGAAGATCTCAGTGAGACTTTCAATGAAGATATAGAAAATATTAAAAAGGGCCAATTGGAGTTGAAAAATACACAAACTGAGATAAAACCACACTAGAGGGAAGGAATCAACTATTGATTCAAGGGTGCAGAATATACCAACAACCTGGATGAAAGGGTCATGGAGAGCATACAAGCTGAACAGGAAAAAGAAAAAGGAATTTTTAAAACAATCATAGATTAAGAGATCTCATGGACAACATCAAGCAAACAAACATTCCTGTTATAGAGGTCCCAGAAGAAAAAAGGTATAGAAAATTTATTTGAATAATAAACTGAAAACTTCCTTAACCTAGGGAAGGAAATAGACATCTAACTCCACAACAAATTCCAAACAAGATGAACCCAAGAAGGCATATAATAATTAATTAAATATAATAATTAAAATGTTAAAGGTTAAAGATAAAGAGAATCTTAAAAGCAGCAAGAGAGAAAAAAGTTACTAAGAAGGGAAAATCTGTAAAGCTCTCAGCTGATTTTTCAGCAGAAACTTTGCAAGCCAGAAGGAAGTGACATATTTAAAGTGCTTAAAGAAAAAAACCTGCTGCCAACAATAGTCTACTACGCAAGATTATCATTCAGATTTGAAGGACAGATAAAGAGTTTCCCAGACAAATGAAAGATAAACGGAGTTCATCACCACTACACCAGCCTTACAAGAAATGTCATACACCACACCAACAAAATGAAGGACAAAAAGATCATCTCAAAAGATGTGGAAAAAACACGTGACAAGTTTCAACATCAATTCATGATAAAAACTCTCCAAGTGGAGTTAGAGAGAAAATACTTCAACATCATAAAGGCCATATATGAAAAACCCAAAACTAACATCATACTCAGTGGTGGAAAAACTAAGAGTTTTCCCTCTAAGGTCAAGAACAGGATAAGGTGCCGGGAGCCGCACTGGCCTCTCTGGATGGCAGTCACAGCAAGGAAATGGCAGTGTTTGCACAGCTACTGCCATGAGAAATGATAACTGGTATCTCCTGCTACTACTGGCTCATGTTGTGCTGGTATTGACCAGGCCTCACAATACTCCATATCAGACCAATATTCTGAACACAGATACCTCATAAGGAAAAGCATATTCCTGCCTTTACAAGAGAGATTTTAGATGAAAGCTCTACAGATGATTGTCAAAAGGCTCTTCCTGAGGGCCTTGCAGATCCAACACTTAGGGGGTTAAGAACACAAGAATTACAACTGAGCCTGGCCCCGAGACAAAGAGCCTAATTTAGAGTTAAGGTACAGATAAGGGCAGAACTTAAGTTAATACTTACACCTTCTCCTAATTGGTGATGTAGGGCAGTCCCTTCCCCAAGGCCTACTTTCTGCAAACACCCTCCCTTACAGGTGGCTGGGATGAGGATAGATAAGAGGAGCTAAAGCATTACCCACAAACAAAAGGCTGACACTTTTAGGGCCTCCATGGTGTTCACACATTCAGCATCAAATAGGTTTCCACAAACAACTTATTAACCAACTCAAAAACATACATTTGAGAGTCAGACAGAATGACTCTTAGCCCATCTATACACTTAACCGATGACCTAACCTTAGGGTTATTAACTTAGAACAAATATGTATCCTGTCTTTTACTAAGAATACCCTGTTAATTCTTTAGTTATAAGATTTACTTAACCTCACTATAATTGGAATAATTCTGCAAGAATATTTCTGTAAAACCTGCTTCTGTACACTTTCCAAAGCATCTTATCACAAAGAGCTATCCATTGTAAAAATTCCTTTTTCTGATGTCATGTTATCATTTAACCTATAAATAAAGACACCAAAACCAACAGGACAGAGATGCCTGCCTGGTGATCAGAAAGGATCTCGGGGCTCTCTCACTCTCTTTCGCCGACACCGTCCATCCTTCAGGGACCCCTGGACCTGTCGGAGCCGGCGCGGCCTCCGGCAATAAGGATATTCACTCTCATCATTTTTATTCAAATAATACTTGAAGTCCTAGCCACAACAATCAGACCTAAAAAGAAATGAGGCATTTATGTGGGTAAAGAAGGAATTAAACTGTCATTATTTGCAGCCAACATGATACTATAGAAATAAAATCCTAAAGATTATACCAAAAAGCTACTGGGGGTAATAAATTCAGGAAAGTGGCAGGACACAAAATTAATACCCAGAAACCAGTAGCATTTCTATACACTAACCATGAAGTTGCAGAAAGACATTAAAATGTCATTTACAACAGCACCAAAAATAAATATCTAGGAATAAACTTAACCAAAGAGGTGAAAGACCCATACTCTAATCAGTATAAAGTACTGATGAAAGAAACTGAACAGGACACAAACCAATAGAAAGACGTTCCATCATGCTCGTATTAATATTGTTAAAACGTCCACATTACCCAAAGCAATCTACACACTGAATGCAATCCATATCAAAATACCAACAGCATTTCTCACAGAATTAGAATAATACTAAAATGTGTATAGAACTACAGAAGATCTGAATAGCCAAAGACATTTTAAGAATGAAGCTGGAGGTACACAATTCCAGTTTCAAGATATACTACAAAGCTGTAGCAATAAAAGCAGTATGGGACTGACACAGAAATAGACATACAGATCAATGGAGCAGGATAGAGACTTCAGAAATAAACCCACAATTGTATGGTCAATGAGTCTATGACAAAGGAGGCAAGAATAGACCATGGGGAAAAGACAATCTCTTAAATTAATAGTACTGGGAAAACTGGACAGCTACATGCTAAAGAATGAAACTGGACAATTTTCTTACACTATATACAAAAATAAACTCAAAATGGATTAAATGTAAGACCTGAAACCATAAATAGCATGGAGGGGGACACAGGCAGTAGTTTCTCTGATATTAGCAATAGCAACATTTTTCTAGATAAGTCTCCTGAGACTAGGAAAACAAATGCAAAAATAAACTACTGAGACTACACCAAAAATAAAAGCCTTCTGCACAGCAAAGGAAATCACTGACAAAACAAAAAGACAACCTACTGAACGGGAGAAGATATTTACAAATGAAAGGTCCAGTAAAGGGTTAATAGTCAAAATATGTAAAGAACCTCTACAACACCAAAAAACCAAACAATCCAATTAAAAAATGGATGGAGGACCTGAATAGACATTTTTCCAAAGAAAACATACAGATGGCTGACATATGAAAAGATGTTCAACCTCACTCATCATCAGGGAACTGGAAATCAAAACTACAAGGAGATATCACCTGACACCAGTTAGAATGGCTAAAATGACAAGAAATAACAAGTGTTAGAAAGGATGTAGAGAAAAAGGAGCCATTGAGCACTGGTAGGTAAATTTGTGTAGCCACTGTGGAAAACAGTGTGCAGTTTCCTCAAAAAATGAGAAAGAGAAATACAATATGGTCCAATAATTCCACTATTGGATATTTACCCAAAGAAAGCAAAAATACTAATTTGAAAAGATACGCACCCCTATATTTATTGCAGCATTATTGTAGCCAAGATATGGGAAAAACTTAAGTATCCATCAATAGACAAATGAATAAGGAAAATGTATACACACATGCATGAGTATTACACAACCGTGAAAAAGGATGAGATCGTGCCATTTGAGATAGCATAATACCTTCCACTTCCATTCATGTTAAGTGAAATAAGCCAGAGAAAGACAAATACCATAGGAGGGTTGGGCAAAATAGCTGAAGGGAAAAGGGACATACAGGCCTCCAGTTACGTAATGAATAAGCCATGGGAATGAAAGTCACAGCATAAGGAATATAGTGAATGATGAGACAGGTGGTAGCTACATTTGTGATGAACACAGCCTAATGTATAAACTTGTCAAATCACCTTGTTATATACCTGAAACTAACATAACATGTGTCAACTATACACACACACAAAAAAAGATTGTCGTATTATAAAAAAATAATTCTGCCCAAAGAAAAGCCATTTTCTTGTAAAAGATAGTTCTTTCCCCCAGATTTTGATATCAGTAATGGAAATATTTCATGGCTTCCCAAGAAAGAAATGCTCCCCATCCGTGAAGCAGGGTGGTATTGATTCTTTCTTCTCTATGATAATCTTATGGAAATCACTTTGTTATGAAGATTGAACAAAGTATTATGAGATGAACAAAGTATTATGAGATCATCTCATCTTCAACAATAATGATAATTCAGAATATTGACAAGAGACATTTAAGAAATTAGGTATTTGTTAAATTTGAAACAATTATATATCCCCTTCCCTTACTGAATATTCAATTATAGATTCTTTAAAATGCTTTAGAAATGTTTTTAAGGTTTTATTTTTGAGAGAGAGACAGAGCGTGAGTGAGGGAGGGAGAGGCAGAAAGAGGGAGACACAGAATCCCAAGTAGGCTCCAGGCTCTGAGAGGGGCTTGAACTCACAGACCGCGAGATCATGGCCTGAGCTGAAGTCCAACACTTAACTGACTGAGCCACCCAGGTACCCCTCTTTAGAAATGTTTTAATTGCTTCTACCTGAGAGCTAACTTTTACACTAATTTAAATAAATAAGGTAGGACAAACCACGATAAAAGCAAACAAAGCATAATATTTATTATATTAACATCAGCTTCTCCTTTTTCCATCCTTTCTTATTTTCTATTAGAAATTTTTAAATTCTGGTTTTCTTTTTAGCTATGAGTTCATTATATTTCTGGGCATGGAGTTAGAGAGTATGATCCAGGTAGGGTATGCTAAGTGTTATGTGCAGGAACTAAAAATTCCAAGAGCTGGGTATACACATACCTAACTGCTACACTAAGCAACAGAATTTCTTGACAAACTAATGTAGAAAACATTCAGGATTATATGAAAGTTTGCAAAGTGCCTGGTACAATTTGACTTTTTCACTATAAATTGTGAACAAGGTAGTTCTGTTATTATAGTCTCTTCACAGTAAAGAATAATTGAAGGAGATACTTGGGAAGTACGCAGACGTTTGTGTGTGCATGTATGTACATTTCAAAAATGATGTACATTTATAAGGACTTTATTTGCATAATATATATTCAAAGACCTCTCATGGAAAATGGCAGAGCACTATACAATTTAGCTCTTTCTCTAAAGATTATGCTTTTAATGTGATTTTTAAAATTTAATGGTGGCATTCTCAAAATGATGAAATATAAACCATAATACATAGGAAAATGATAATTCAAAGGGCCCTTGGGTGGCTCAGTAAGTTAAGCATCCAACTCTTGATTTTGGCTCAGGTCATGATCTCACGGTTCTGGGGTTCAAGCCCTGCATCAAGCGGTGCAGAGTCTGCTTGGGATTCTTTCTCTCTCTTGCTCTCAAAATAAATCAACTTTAAAAAAAAGGAAAATGATCATTCAATAATTCTTTATTCTGCAAAAATACAGATTTTTTAATTTACCAATACTAAAGCAAATTCGACTGAGTCAGTTTAATTTTTTTTTTTTTTACCTTTGTGATAGTAAATAGGTAGACTCTTCCTTCCTCTTTCTTTAGGTCATTCATGTACATAGGTGCACCCACCAGGAGCACATCTGTAACACTGTCTTTATTCACGTCAACTGAGCACAGCACACTACCAAAATAGGAGCCAATCTGTAATGATAAAGTGTATTAACCTTAGAATTCCTAGGACTCATATACTCCTATACTGCACTTTCATTTACTCATTCAACAAACAGAAATTGAGCACTTCCTACCTGTAAGATGCTAGAAACATTAAGATAGATAACATAGTCCCTTTTCTCAGGTTGTATCATGATGTGACACCTGGTTCTTAAACCTTTGTGTGCACACAAATCATGAATAGAGACCCTGGATGGGTGCAATCCAGAAAACAGTATGTTAAATAAGCACTCCAGGTGTTTCTGATGCTGGTGGGTCAAAGGCCACATTTAAAAGAAACACTTAGGGGGTTTGTGACGTGTGTTGTAGAGAAAGGCAGGAGGAGGAAGAGGGAGTTAGGACAAATGGCTTTGCCTGTGTGGTCAAGTAGGTTGTAGTAGAGGCAAGGACCAAATGCTGTGTGATCAGAGTGTAGGAGTCAGGAAGGCTCAAAAACATTGTTATATAAATGGCGTCTTAAAAAACAAGGAGTTTTCTAGGTGGAGAAGAGTGGGCAGGCATGTGTGATGAAAGTGTCCGTGGCATGATCTTGCACAAGAGACAATTTCTCAGATACATTGGGACAGGGGAACGGGTGGAGATATAATGAAATAAGAGGCTGAGAATCTGAATTTTCATCACACGCCTATGTGAATACCTCTTAAGGCTTTGGCAATGAACAAGAAAGGATTCATATTAGAACATGGTCATTGTTTTTCTTCAAAATAAAAGCAAACTTCTTTAAAATATTAAAGAGAGAAAAGTATGCGGCCATAGTTGGTTTGTGGTCAAGGAAGTCAAAGACTCAGGTCCTCTTACTCCCAGAAAACCCATAGATGGTAGGCTCACACTTGATCCAAGAGAAGGGAACACTAGCTGGTTTCTCTAATTCAAGGAAGGAAAATTTGTTTGTGGTCAGAGATCTGGCACTATTTCAAATATGTGCCAAGCCTGTGGGTTAAAACTGTTCGGTGAGGAAATAGGAATTTATCAGCTGGCCTTTGCTCTCTTCAGCCATGATTGGGGGTCATCACAGGTTCTGACTATCAAGTTGTCATGCTGAGAAGAAAGTGGTGGAAAAGACAGTTGCTTTAATTTTAGAAACATCAAAGCCACAGGACACCTTGACAGGCCCAGATACAGTAGCTCAGTCTTGACAACGCTATCCCGCTTCCTTTTTCCTCATTTTTCCTCCAGATCGTCGGCTCCTTGCAGGAGCTTGCCAACAAAGCTGTGGTTAGGTGCCTGTCATTAGGACTCAATAATACACATGTATTAGTAATCTAGGGACTCAAAAGTATGCAGTTGGATATAACCAAACAGCACAGGCTTTGCGTCTACACAGGACTGAGTTTTAATGAGGGCATAACCCCATGGAAGCTCTCTGACCTTAAGAAGGTAAATGCTCAGTAACCTGCTAGAAGGGGATGGATCCCAGTGTTGTGAAGATTTAAGGAATATTCAAGTGGATACAGATCACAGAAGCAGCCACAGCACAGGCACTTAATGCCAGTTTCCTTTTCTATCAACTCCCCACTCCTCATCTGCGCCAGTTCACTCCATTAGTTTCACCTGCTACAAAATGGGCTTTACCTGGTCACCTCGGTGAGCTTGAATAATGGTGACATTGCCATTCTCATTAACCCTGTATAGCACTATCTGGCCAGTATAATTTGCCCGAGGAGCACCAGCAACAAAGTGAATGCCTTTTCCAGTAGAAATCGTAGCCACAGAGTAACCTAGGAGAGAAGGAGTTGCAGAGTAGGTATTATTGAAGAGCTCAGCAGATAGGCTCCCAAAGTTAGTAGAAATGTCCAGAGGTCCTTTTTCATTTGAAAGTGGAGGAGGATCAGTAACGTATCCTCCAGACTGAGAAGGTCAATACTGAAAAATATTTATCAATACTGAAAAATATTTTTCAATATTGAAAAATGAAGCAAGCCACTCCATATTGTTCACACAACGTTTTATTCAAGGTATTCAAAGTAACTTACCAGCAGGGGAGAGGATGAGGTGCAGATGGACGGAGGATCCAGGGCACTACACAACTCTACTACGCAGCTATTCCCCACCCCTGCTCAGGCCTTCATCTCCAGCTTTTATGGAGGGAGGGACATGGTGGTGAGGTCATAGGGTAGTTATCTAAAGTGGCACCATGTGCACCAGAGCATGGCTACTAGTTGTATAAAGTGGTGCCACATGTGCCAGAGGGCATTCTGCTGCTTATCTAAAGTGGTGGCATCTGGGGGCACCAGTTAAACACTGGACTTCACCTCAGGTCATGATCCGATGTTTCTTGGGTTCGAGCCCCGCATCGGGCTCTGTGCTGAAAGCTCAGAGCCTGCAACCTGCTTCAGATTCTGGGTCTCCCTCTCTCTCTGCCACTCCCTTGCTTGCTCTCTCTCTCTCTCTCTCTCTCTCTCAGAATGAATAAACACTAAAAAAAATTTTTAAGTTGTAGAATCTGTGTGCCAGAGGGGAGAACAAGACAGAGGGTCAAAGATGAAGTCAGCGATCAGCGCTCCTTCATAGCGACACACAGTTCTAAGTGTGCCTGACAGCACTGCTCTACACAGGTGGGACACTTACCTGTAAAGCAGGCCCTAGATTCTGGGCTGTCCTATCAGCCACTCAGGAACTTGGCACTGAACAAGTATTTCTTGAATACATGAATTTAAAAGGTAATGGAATGCAGTGGAAAGAACATAGGCTATGGAGTCAGACAGTCCCAGGTTCAAATTCTGGATTTACCACTTGCTAAGTTTTTTGCCTTTGGGCAAGTTATTAACCTCATTGGCTCTCCAAGGTAAAATGGGGATAATAATACTTTCTTCAAAGGGTTGTTGGAAGGATTTAAATGTTTATGTAGATAAAATAGCCAGCTCAGGAAGTATCCCATAGTAGGTACTCAAAATCAGTGGCTGCTTATTATAGGAACAAAGAAAGACTAAGAACTCTAAATTAATATAAGACTGACATTTACTGTATTGGCTTCTAGGAACTATTTCCATTTGGGAGAAGCACAAGCAGTTCCCAGGAATAACCCACTGCTCAAACAGCCAGAAGACGTCAGGAAGTGTAATACATTAAATAATGTGTCATTAAATAGTTAAATAGTTATAGGCTAAGGTCTGATTTGCAAAGAGGCAACATAAATATGTGTAATAAATATAATAATTAGATGACACTTCAAGGGCTTTCCTGAAAGGATCTTAAAATTCAGTGAGGGGTAGTTTTAAAAAAGGGAACTTAAATTTACTGAGTCAAATGCTGCTATGCCTTACCTAAGTATGAACTGTGATTTTTATCTTGCAGAATTTGGTCAAAGGCTTGTTTAGGAAAGATCAAATGTCCATGAGATGTCTGCTGGACCACAGTACCACTCCAGGCATAAGCTCCTACTGCACCCAGCATCAGAATATCCTAAAATAATTGAAAAATGAAGATCATGAAAACAAACCTCCTTTAAGGCAAGAGAATACAGAGTAGGCAAAACACGGAAATAAATGGTCTAGATTTAAGGAGAAGATGATGAAGCAAAATGTAGATGAATGTATGTCCAAATTGATATGTGTCCAAATTGTTTTAATATATTTTGTGCTGGAGGAAAGTCTTCCCCAAGACTGTGTTACCTTGATACATTCTCTAGATAAATCTCTATTATGCTATAGGAGAAGCATGTGGCCATCTTCCAATTTCCATTCAGGGGCCCCCATCTGCAAATGCTGAACAGTTAGGAGCTGTTAGGAAGAATGAGAAATGAGCCTCCTACCTCACACAGTCATAAGAAAAGCTCCCAGCCAGATGTGGGGCATGCTTGAGAAATAGGAAGTGCAGATGGCAGAGGAAGAGAGGTGTGGCGGTTCCGCTATCCAGGCACATCATCCTCGCAGGCCCCTTCTGACCTATTCTATTTTCAACATTCTTTCTCTTTCCTCTTGGTCCCTTCTCAGACGTTCCTCCATCATCTATATCCTATTCCATCTACTTGAAGACAGCTCATCTATGAAAGGTAACGAGCATGACATTCAATCTACTTGGAGAACAGGCACTGGTCAGCACAGCGGGGTGGGCGGTGGGGGGGCGGGGTCCACAAAAAGAACGGACTGCTCTGGATGGACTCAACATCCAACCGGAACAGTCAAAGCTATACATCATCACAAAAGGCAGGGGTTGTCAGGATGGGATTTATCATTTTTTAAGTTTTTGATCTTAGATCTTAGAAAACACCAAAGATATGGATTTTGGATTGGAAAATAGAAGCTATTAAAAATATAGCAAGTTGCAAAATGATGTGTCCCAGTTTGAGGACAAGAGACCATGAAATGAGAATGACTGTCATAAATTTGGGACTCTGAATCAGGGGTGCAGGAAGGGACTGTAGGAAATGTACAAAAACCTCAGGAAAGTATATGCAAAATTCTCTGTGTGAGGGTTCATTTACATTTTTTTCTGAGGGAAAACCATAACTTTTATGAGTATCTCTAACGATTGGTGATCCAGAAAAAGTTAGCACTTTGTATTCTCGAGGAAAAACCCCAAGCCATTCCTGATCCTTCCTCTGGCCATCAGATCCTCTGAGTTCATACTGACCCC
The DNA here is from genome assembly GCF_003009895.1 of Hyaena hyaena. Lineage (NCBI taxonomy): Eukaryota > Metazoa > Chordata > Mammalia > Carnivora > Hyaenidae > Hyaena > Hyaena hyaena. Next base: position 945,528 of record NW_024081195.1, read on the forward strand.
TAGGCTTTTCCAGGGGCACCTAGGTCTGTGCCCCCTTACTACCCCACCAGGACTCTACAGAGTTGGAGTCAGAGCCCTAGGAAGTGGATGTTTATGAGAAGGAGGAATGGATCTTCTGAGCTAAGAAGACGTCCCACCTCACATGTTTCCTAACCCCTCACTTGTTCACCTATCTTCTGTCTCTGCTCTTAGAAAAGAGATACGCTGGCAACTCAGAATTCACCAATGGCAGCGCTAACAAGAGTTTGTGGGGGGTTTTTTTGAAATTTTTTGTCTAATATTTTTTTAATTTATTTCTAGGAGAGAGAGAGAGAGCGTGAGCAGGGGAGGGTCAGAGAGAGAGGGAGAAACAGACTGAAACAGGCTCCAGGCTCTGAGCTGGCAGTCAGCACAGAGCCGGATGCAGGGCTCGAACCCACGAACCGCGAGATCATGACCTAAGCGAAAGTCGGACGCTTAACCGACTAAGCCACCCAGGCGCCCCTGTGTTTTTTTTTTTTAAACAAACTTTTCTGGTAGTTAATTGATTTAGAGGAAATTCCTGCAATGACAATTCCTTGACTTAATGCAGTGCCTGTCCTTTGGAGCATTTTCTTTTTTTCCATCAAAAATCTCTGTAAAATGGGGAAGAGAAGGCATTATTATCCTTCACTCTTTAGATGACAAAGCAGCAGCAATGTGTGACAAAGAAACTGAATGACTATGACTGAGAAGCAGAACTGTTGCTTACTAGGTGGCTCTTTTTTCCACTCTCTCTATAAAGCTACTGTGCCCAGAAGTGTTCAGCCAAATGACAGCATGGCTGGGACTTATCTGATATACACACCTTTTGAGGAGAGTAATCTGCGCTGAATCCCACTTGTGACATTTCCATCTGGAAGTTGTCCCCTCCTTGAATAGTACCTGGGAAAAGATAATTTCAAGAATTATACTGCTGTCAAATTTTAAATCAGATTTCCAAACACACGTGTGCACACATATACACATGTGCCTATGCACACGCATGTGCACACACAATGCTCTCATGTTCACTCAAAAATATTCTGGGATGGAGAAATCACTAAGAAGTGTTCTAACTGAGCCTGCGTGGCTCGGTTGCTTGGACTTCCAGCCTCGGCTCAGGGCATGATCATGTGGTCCGTGAGTTAGAGCCCCATGTTGGGCTCTATGGTGACAGCTTAGAGCCTGGAGCCTGCTTCGGATTTTGCATCTCCTTCTCTCTCTGCCCCTCCCCAACTCTCATTCTGTCTTGGTCTCTCTCTCCAAAGCAAATAAACATTCAAAATAAATTTAAAAAAAAAATAGAAGTTACCTAACATATATGAGAACCCACAATACTTCCAAGGTGGTGTTTCAAGTTGGTCTTAAACTTGATTATGCATTAATGCATTTATTTGCATGCTTATGATGTTCTTGATATCAAAAACACTCAATATAGGGGATGAGGTAAGCTAAAAGTGCGTGATGGCCTTTTTTTAAAAAAAAAAGAATATTATTACTAGTTAAGAAACTAATTGAATTTTTAGCTTTTAAATATTGGTCCTAATGAGTGCACACACATCTCAGATGCAGTTGGAAAAGCCAGGCAGCTAATGCGTCATGAAGACTAAACAGACAGACATTTGGGTGAGGCTTCAGGATCCAGGATTCGAGATTGAGTAGAAATTTTACCAACTGGGAAGTTTGTCCTACTTCTACATACGTGCTTGTCTCTGACACTAGAACTGTAGGACTCAGTGCAGTCAAAATGGTTACATTTCGTTAATCTTCACAAAAAGGAATAAATTCCTAGACCAACAGTTTGATACAGAGAATATATATATACATATATATATAATATATAAAATATGACACAGTCACTTGTTTAGAAGATGTATTAATTTACACAGGATGAGAAGAGATTCATTTTTTTTAAGATTTTATTTTTTGGGGCGACTGGGTGGCTCAGTTGGTTAAGCATCCAACTTTGGCTCAGGTCATGATCTCACGGTCTGTGGGTTCAAGCCCCACGACGGGCTCTATGCTGACTGCTCAGAGCCTGGAGCCTGCTTCAGATTCTGTGTCTCCCTCTCTCTGCCACCCCCATCCCCTACCCTGCCGCCGACTCGTGCTCTGTCTCTCTCAAAAATAAGTAAACATTAAAAAAATATTTTTTAAAGATTTTATTTTTAAGTAATTGCTACTCCCAACATGGGGCTTGAAATCAACCCCAAGATCAAGAGTCACATGCTCCACTGACCAAGCCAGCCAGGTGCCCCAAGGCAATATTTAATAAAGTAAAACAGTGCTTCCCCAAAATTCATAATAGCAGATAAGGCACACAATCATTTCTAATTAGCATTTAGGTTGCATTGTGATTATTCATGTTTATGCCACCACAAACAAGCATAAGTTGTGCCATAGGAAAACAAATAACTTTATATTATCTCAGAGCACTCTGGATTTTGATGATGATTTAAACAGCTTAGAAGTATCATCAGATGCAATCATCTGTTGATGGACACTTAGGCTCTTTCCATGTTTTAGCTATTGTGGAGAGTGCTGCTATGAACATTGGGGTACATGTGCTCCTATGCCTCAGCATTTCTGTATCCCTTGGGTAAATATACCATGGAATACTACATGGCAATGAGAAACAATGAAATCTGGCCATGTGTAGCAACATGGATGGACCTTGAGGGTGTTATGCTGAGCGAAATAAGTCAGGCAGAGAAGGACAAATATCATATGTGTGCACGTATAGGAGGATTAGGAGGAACTTGACGGAGGAACAAGGGGGAGAAGAAGGGGGGAAATGGTGGGGGAAAGGGAGAGAGGCAAACCATGAGAGACTCTTGAATGCTGACAAAAACTGAGGACTGATGGATGTGGGGGGGAGGGGGGGATGGGCATGGAGGAGGGCACTTTGGGGATGAGCACTGAGTGTTATGTGGAAACTAATTTGACAATAAACTATAAAAAAATAAAAAAAATTAAAAAAAAATAAAGTTACTAAACATAAAAAAAAAAAAGTATCATCAGATGCTTAAAGAAGCAAATAAGAAGAACTTTTGGATAGACGTCTCCAGTGGACAATCAGGAGATAAAGATAAGACTCAAAAATTAATGCTTAATTTATGTAATGCCCTTGGATCCAGCTTCTGAAAGATACCTGATATGTAGTAGGTGCTCAATAAAATAGGCTCTTTACTGCTGAGAGTTATTTGAACTAACCACCAGGAACCAGAATTTGGACCATGTGGTACTTTTTACCAACTAGGAAATGTGTTCCATACAGTGAGTTCTTAAACATGGGGTATTTCTAGACTGACTAGACCTTCCTATGCCATACAAGTCAATTATTATAGATCTGGTAAGTAACAGGTTTCCTTGAAATCTGAACTATTAAAAATCTTTCTAACTTTAAATGTACATATGTTTGTTGTAAACAAATTCAAGATTTTCAGAAATTATATAACAGGATAAAAAGGTAAAACTTTCTATGATTATAAAATATGGAGTGTAAAAAGGTAAAACTATTTATAATTATAATAGATATGACTAAATTGCCCTCCCCCAAAGCTATACAATTTATAATCTTAACAATTGTATATGAGCTTCTATGCTTCCCCATAATATCTCCAAGATGATATATTACTAATCTTTGTTATCTTTTAGGCACAAAGTAACATTGACTTAATCTATATTTTAATTTTTTTTTTTTTTTACAAATAGTTTATTGTCAAATTAGTTTCTACATAACACTCAGTGCTCATCCCCAAAGTGCCCTCCTCCATGCCCATCCCCCCCTCCCCCCCAGACTTAATCTATATTTTAAAACAATTACTGAAATTGGGAATATTTTCTTGTGTTTACTAGCCATTTGTATCTTATCTTTTATAAACTACTTATTCATGTTGTCTGCTTTTCTTACTGATTCACTGGAGTCCTTTCATATAAGTTATGCAAGTTAACGTTATTAGAGTAAATATACAGTAATAAAATCAAGACTGCTTGAAAAAAATTTTGAAAGATGGAGTTCTTTTACCTTCAATGCTAAAAATTTGTTCTCCGAGTGTACCAGCCTTTTCTAGTAGAGCTGCTTCATCAGACACATTGAAAAAATATCTTTCTGTTGGAATACTGGCAATTGCTTTAATTTCTTTTATTAAATTTTTAGTGTCAAGGGCATTTCTGTTTAAGTACCCAAGAACCTTGAAAAATAGAAGAAGAGAGAATAAAAGATCATTACAGTTGTACTCCATTATCCCCTTATACTTTCTAGTATTATATTTCTGAAAAGAACAGGGCCTCTAGGGAAGTAAATCCATACCCCGTTAGTCAATAGGACTAAAAATCAACAAGAAGCAGAGACCAGGTAAATATTTTCTTTTCTTATAAAGTTGTGAGGAGCCAATGAGAGCGTGCAGTCTTGGGAAGTGATATTACAAAGGAGCACTTACCCATCAACTGAAAGACAACTAAAAAAGAAAATCTACTTACCGCTATGCCAAACCTCAATATATTGTCATTGTTGCATTCATCAATCACGGCCTTCAACATGGAACCATCATGCGATTCACCATCAGTTACAACCACCATTACTTTGGTAGCACCTGGTCGTCCTCCGGCAGCTGCCTTATAAGCGAAATCTCTGTGGCAGACAAAATTAGAAACTCACTATCAAAAGATGAAGCTAATATGTGGACCTCTGGTTAGGAATTAAACTAACTTCTTTTTGAAGTTAATTCTGAAACTAACTTCTTTGAGCATGACCTACTGTGACTTAGAATTTCTATGTCAGTTCTGGTGACATTTACCTACATTCTATTTGCAGCCTAAAAGGAAATAGATATACATCTTGCATAGTTTCCATGGTGTGTGTGTGTGTGTGTGTGTGTGTGTGTGTGTGTGTACACAGGCACGCCTGTGTGAGTGGGGGCTGGGGCAAAGACAGAGAGAGAGAATCTCAAGCAGGCTCGCCTGGCAGCTTGGAGCCTGTCGCAGGGCTCCATCTCACAAACCATGAGATCATGACCTGAGCAGAAATCAAGAGTCAGACGCCTGACTGAACCACCGAGGAGCCCCTGGAAAGGTATAAAATAAGAATGTAGGGGCAATTGGGTCACTCACCAGTCAGTTAAGCACCTGACTTCTGCTCAGGTCATGATCTTATGGTTTGTGAGTTCAAGTCCCACATTGGGCTGCCTGCTATCAATGCAGGGCCCACTTCAGATCCTCTGTCTCCTTCTCTCTGCCCCTCCCCTGCTCGTGTGTCCATGCACACACTCTCTCTGTCAAATGGACATTAAAAAAATGTGACACCAAGTCACTGTTCCAAAAGAAACCACTTTTATCAATTTATGCTTCCTTATAGAAAATATTTTATCTAGATCTATGTGCATAGTCTATTCCTCAAATGTTCACACAAATGGGGGCATAGTCTATACAGTTGTTTTTCATTTTCATGGAGCTCTTTCTATATCAGCACATACAAAGCTCTTCTTTTTTAATGACTACATAATATCTCATTATTTGGGGTAACCATAGTTTTACCAATTCTTCATTATTGTGCATTTAGGGCATTTTGAATTTTACAAGTAATACTGTAATAAATGTCTTTGGGTATATATCTTGGCATACTTTTCCAACTGTGTCATTAGGATAAAATCTTAGTAGTGAAATTACGGGGACAAAGGATTTACACATTTCAAATGTTGACAGATTGTCTTCTAAAAATTTCCAATATATATTACGATAATGTAAAAGAATGCAAGTCTCTCCATCTTCTTTCCTTAACAGTGAGGATTATTAAACTTTTAAATTGGGGGCATTTTGATAAGTGAGAAATGATACATAATTGTTTTAATATGAACCGTTTCATTATGAAGAGATAATGATCATTTTATATTTATTAGCCATTGTATTTTTTTTCTCTATGAACTCTTGATATTTCTTTATCTTTGTCCATTTTTCTTTGGATTGTTCATTGTTTTTCTAATTAGTAAGATCTTTATTAGTCAAAAATTATCTTTTGTCATATATATTATAAATATTTTTTGCAGTTCATTAATCTTTTAAATTTTGGTGGTATTACTTCTGTATAGAAATATAATATTTTGATACAATCAATTTCATTAACTTTTTGTGTGTGTCTTTTATATTTGACCTGGTATTTTAAAAGGATTTTTTATCTTTATGACTCATTTCTTTTAATCACCCAAGTTTTTCATCATCTTTTAATAATTTCATTTTCTTAGATTTAAATGTTTAGGGCAGCTGCAATTTATTTTGACTCAAGGACTGAGTCAGGGATTCAGCTTTATTTTGTTTCTAGATGGGTATCCAGTGGTCCAATAACTTTTACCCTGTCTATTAGATTCCCTTTTGCAGAATGCCACTCACTCCTTTGGGCTACCTACCCCTATAATGATGACATATGAAGGTCCACATCTTTTTCCATTCATCTCTACCATTTCAGAGTTATGTATTCAATGCCTGCTAAATATTTTCACCTGAATGTATAAAGGACACTTTAATTTCAGTATGTTTAAAACTGAGAATATCATTTTATTCCCTAAAACTTCCCTGTATTTTATATAGCAGAATGTAAAAATATAGAAAAATATTTTATATTTGTTACCCAGACAAATTTGAATGCTGTACTTACATGAAATAATTTTTGAGTGAATTATACTCTTCATGAACTCATGCACGATTATAAGATTTCTGAGGGTAGAAACTGTGCCTCATTTGTTCTGATTATCTTCAGGTCTTAGAATAATAAATCAGAACCATAGACACACAACAAAATAAGATAAAAGGAAAAGGAATATTTACTAAAACAGTGTCAAAAAAATTCTATTTGATGTTGTAAAGAAACAGATCAAAGTGGTGGGGAGAAAAGAAAAAGTAAAAGAGAAAGAAAGGTAATTAAATTATGGAAGATGCGGGTAAGAAGTTAAGTGATTCTCACTCAGGGTGCCCAGGTGGCTCAGTCAGTTAAGCGTCTGACTTCGGCTCAGGTCTCATGAGTCTGAGCCCTGCAGCAGACTCTGTGCTGCTCAGAGCCTGGAGCCTGGAGCCTGCTTCAGATTCTGGGTCTCCCTCTCTCTCTGCCCCTCTCTGTTTGCACTCTATCTCTCTCCCTCAAAAATAAACATTAAAATTTTTTTAATTTAAAAAAGAAGTTAAATGATTCTCTTAGCAGCAAGATTTCTATTAGCTTGGGAAACAGCAGTAAAAGATGATGGCACAAGGGAGAAAAGCAAAGTTCTGAATGGACAAAAAAGCTAAAAAAAAGAAAAAAAAAGGTCATATCACAGTGGCCATTCTTCCTGGGAGAAATGCTTACCAGGCCCCAGGCTCCTTACAGAGAAAATACCACATCCATACTTCCTGCTGAAAGCACAAGCCCTCTGCAGTTTGTAGCTTCTTCTAGGCCATTTCCTATGTCAACATACTCTGCTTCTGAGTCTAGTTACTGGACTATAAAGGGCACTTCACCAAATGGCAATAGACCTATTGACTGGCCAGACCTATTGATTGGCCCAAAAGAACATCTCAATAGGGACAATAGAGATTAACCAAACCAATCATATCTTCTCATCTGCTTGTGAGACATCTAGGGAAATCACCGGTTGATAGAAACAGCAACTAGAATATATACCCAGAAAAAAGGAGGAGTGGATACAATAGGAAATGCAGAAATAGAAAGGACAGGATGTGATGACTGACCAGATGTGTGCTATTAAGGAAGAATAGAAAGAATAAAGAAAGCCAGCAAGTGTTTAGTTTGAATGACTGGGGAAAAGGTAGTAGCATGAGTCAAAATGGCAAAGTCATGAGAATGGGTAAGGAAAAGAATAAGGCTGGTTTAGGATGTATTGAATTTGATAAGTGAGCCAACACTCCAGATCAAAGATATTCAGCATTATCTGGATGCCTGTGTGGATTCTGGGAGAGAATTCAGAGCTGACCACATTGCAGTGTGGTGGCCCACACAGGGCTAATGCGGATGCCATGAGAGTGGAGACAATGCCCAACATAAAAGAGCTATATATAAAAAAAGAGGGCTCTATTTAGTGAAGAAAAAACAGGAAAAGGAGCCAGAGAAGAGGCAGAATTGTTGACAAAAAGTTGGCAGGGATTCTAGAAGTTTGTGATGTCATGGCAACTGGGGCTAGAATAGCAGTTTATGTTCACCATCAGCAAATGGCAAGGGAAGCTAAAGAGGATGAGGTTTTGAGGCAGGCCCACTGGGTTGTTGGCTGACAGAGGGCCACATTCACCAAATGTCTCTTCCAATGTTTCAAGGAAGTGGAGGAGGGCAAATAGAATTTTTCAAGGAGTTATGGTAGTGGAAGGAAGAAATGCACAAGATGACAAAGGCAGGAGGTAGGTTTAAAGGAAGGTGATGTTATTGTTCTCATTTATTTTTTAATAGGAGAGTCTTCGGCATTTTTGTAAAGGTATATGATTTAAAGGTCAGGAGTTCTGAGAAAATAGAGAAACTGAGCTAAAAATTAAGAGAGGGTTATACAGTTGTAATGTTCACACTGCCCGGATTATAGTAAGTATAGTGAGCCCATTCCATTCAATTCAGACTCCAAGGTCATTAACATTTAAGAGTCTATGGCCCTTCTTGTGTAGCAACATGGATGGACCTTGAGGGTGTTATGCTGAGCGAAATAAGTCAGGCAGAGAAGGACAAATATCATATGTTTGCACGTATAGGAGGATTAGGAGGAACTTGACGGAGGAACAAGGGGGAGAAGAAGGGCGGAAATGGTGGGGGAAAGGGAGAGAGGCAAACCATGAGAGACTCTTGAATGCTGACAAAAACTGAGGACTGATGGATGTGGGGGGGAGGGGGGATGGGCATGGAGGAGGGCACTTTGAGGATGAGCACTGAGTGTTATGTGGAAACTAATTTGACAATAAACTATTTGTAAAAAAAAAAAAAAAAGAGTCTATGGCCCTTCTTAGTTTGCATGAAGGGCTCCATTAGCTCAAGTTGTCTGTGGCCTCGATAAATACTAACAAATAATTGCAGATTGCTCCATTTCCTACTTAACCTAGGTCTTTTAATGTTGTTTCATTTATTTTATATAAAATCTTCTTTAAAAATCACATAATATCTTATAAAAATCCTAGAAATCAAAGACTTTAAAATTTCATTTCCTAGTGCTTTCTCAAAGTGTTCAAATGACAGAATGGTTGAATTTTTCTTCATTATTTCTGATTTAAATATGGGCACTAGGTATGTTATTCTTCTTTGTCCTTTTTTTTCCTTTCTTACTTACAAGCACTTCTATTTTATCAAAATATTGGGCTATTTGCATAACTTACTTTGCATATTGAATTGCTTTGAATGTATTTGTGAGATCTCCACCAAATTGGTATGTCCGGGATGTTGCTTCAATCATTGCATCTTTGGTTTTGAAAGTGTTCAGGTTAAATATAACTCTTGGATTGTTGGCATACTGAATTAACCCCACCTTCAAGAAAGCAGAAGTTTATTAAAGGCTTGTCATTACATTTAAATAATTTCTAATTAACCAATTTAAATCAAAATCAAAAGTGCATTTGGATGTGGGCTGATAGTATAAGGGAATAATTTCCAATTTTGTTCTTAAGAATAGTTATTTTACTTCCAATGGAATGACTTCTTTATTAGAGGCTGTCAGTTATAGCACTAGTACTTGTTGATAAACAAGATCATGTCTTATCATGTAATATTTGGTTCTCAAGAGTAATAGTTATAGATTTTCAACTACAAAAGTTATAGATTATCTGGTAACGGATTATTAAGTACTGTCTGATAATATTTTAGAATGGGTAAATATTAGAATAAAGTTCATAACAGGAAGATTAAAATGATATAAACCTTCTAATTAACAATGGATATAAGCATATAAACAATTATAAGTAGTCATGGATGGAAGATAACAGGTCATCAAATAAGAACAGGTACATAGTAAACAAAGAGTTAGATTTGTGTACAAAAGAAAAAAAATAGTGAGCTAATCAAAACATCAATTTGGATGTATTTATTATTCTGATTTCCTCTAATCACAGACGTTAGCATCTTTGGAAAAAAGCTGCTATATGTGCAAATAGGCAGAAGGTTTCTGGCCTTCAGAGAAAATGCCATTAGGGAGAGTTCTCATTTGAGGAATATGCTTAACTGACTGAGCCACCCAAGGGCCCATCATTTGAGGAATCTGACAAGCGGAATAACTTCTGAACAAGGTTGGGGCACATACCCTAATCCTTTAGATCAAGAAGGCCAAATACTTCTACTAATATCTCAGCCCTGAAATCATCCTCTATGCCTAGGAGTTGGAAGGTTCTAGAGTAGGAAGTGGCAATAAGAGGTCAGTGTTGTAAGAAGGTCTTTAAGATAGAGATCAGTATGTAAGGAAGGTGGAAGTGGTAAGGCCTGGATTTCTGAGTTCAATCAGCTACTTGTGCTAGGAAGCAATCAAGTAGGTACTGGGAAGATGTGAAAAGTATATTTCTGGAGCCCTGTCTTTAGGACAGGATGTAAGACCTGAGAGAGAGGAAAGGGTCGAAAATAACTCTAAGGATTTAAATGTCTAATATGAGAGGAAGATGGTATGACAGTCCCAGAACTCCTGTGTGAGAAAGGGGAATAATGAATAGAAGACTTAAATAAGTGTAGTATATTAGGACTTACAGAAAGGTCAAATTTAGGTTGGAAAAAAAAGAGACTGTGTAAATCATCTCTAGGGATGAATAAGATGCATGGGAGGTAGGAAGACAAGGAGAGGAACGCCATGGATTCCATTCAAGAAACTATTAAATATAGTAAGTCATGTTATGGGGGTAAGTCCATTTAGAGATAGATAAAACAAGCAAATGCCTATGAAAACTTCTCTTACGATGGGACCTTTACAGGATGGTGTCCAGAAATAAATGACATACCTGCTCTTATTCATAAAATTTTCTGGTAAAAGCTCACAGTGAAACTTCCAACGTTTCAGTGAACATTAATGTCCTCTTGGAATTGAAAAACAACGTCAATGGGAAAACATAATAATATTTTGTAATACTGTACAGGAAAGCAGAAAATCAAATTTCAATATAGCTAAGTGTGAAGGGGAAAATTGTCCAACAATTGTTACTAGATGTTGGACACAAGGCATCAGATGACAGGAACAACCCAAGAACATACACTGGGAACTCTGTCAACTGGCCCTGTTGATATTCGTTCAACCAGAATGACCATGAAAGAGCAAATCCAATAAGAAAGAAAGAAAGAAGACCCAGAACTTTAACAATAAATGTTATTCAGTTTTATGGAAGTGTGAAGCTTCTGTTCCTGAGTTTTGGATGCCTATCTCAAGAAGATAGAAAAGCAAATTAAAGACTCCTTAAAACATGAAGAACTATACAAAATATTAAAAAGTCTTATTCTGTGTAAAAAGAAAGGACCGAGTAAAATATGATAAAAGAGTAAAAAATAACAAGATAGGATCATGCTGTTTATAGACTTAAAAATGTTTAGTTTTGAAAGGGAGGGAGAGAGAGAGAGTGCGCATGGTGCGCACATGCAGAGGGGGAGCAGAGAGATGGGGGAACAGAGGATCTGAAGTGGGCTCTGTGCTGAGAGCCTGATGCAGGGCTTGAACTCACAAACTATGAGATCATGACCTGAGCCAAAGTCTGATGCTTAACGGACTGGGCCACCTAGGTGCCCCTGTCTATTGACTTCTTTATAAAAATCCCAGGAATTCAAGGCCAACAAAAGAAATTAATTTTTAGTCCAGAAAGAATATGTATTGGATTTTAAAATGTATTGATAAATTCATGATTTGTAGGAGGGAAAAATAAGCAACTAAAAAAAGATTAAAATGCCTATCAGAAATAGAAATCTAAGCTCAAACACCAACATTGGGCAACATCATAGACAGAAAAACTCAATGTAGTGCAAATTTCAATTAACTGTCAAGGTTAACATTAAATGCATTTAATGTGGGTATTTGACAAATGGAAAAATTAAGACCTCGTATCTAACAATATTTCCTTAGAATGAAATCTGTGGGTTAGTGTATATATTATTAATATTAATAATAATATATATTATTAATAATTAGTGTATATAGACACATACCTGTGTCTTTGTGGGGCCTATATCCAGGCCTTGGACAAATTTTTCCAAAAAATTCTTTACTGCTTCCCAGGGATAAATACTGTTTGACTCATCACATACAACCACAACATCTATGAGAGAAGGGCAGGCTACACAGGAAAAGATGAAAGAATCAGATTTCCATTGTTAATTCAATCTTCACACTCATATGCAAATAGGACAAAGTAAAATGGACTTGAAGGGTTGGCTTGTATTTGATAAATATGGCCTCTGCCCTCATGTAAGGTATTGCTCGGACCCTCTGAACATTCATCACTTACTCTGAACTGCAGGTGCAAAGCTGGCCAAGAGCTGAAAATCGGGACTGATATCAGAACAAACACCAGTTGCATAATACTGGCTTCCGCACTGTTGTGCCCACAGGGGACCGCACGTCTTCAAAGAAATGAGAACAATGACAAAACACATGGAAAATGTTAGTTTTCTACTTCTCCATTTGTAAAACTCAGATCATTTCTATGATTTCACAAGATACTAGGAATTGTCAACTCTTGAAACTATCAGGTCAAAAAGACCTCTGAGAGAAAGTGCCTCTGAGAGAAAGAACCGACAGAAGTGAGGGAGAAGATGGTGGCTGGGCGGGGAGGCAGGTGTCAGCAGCCTAGGGAGGAACCCTCAGGTCACCCACCAAACTAGAGAAAGGAGGTGTTTTCCTTCATCTTTTATCTCTCAGTTATGTGGGCTTCAGGGGCTTTATCTGTAAATGAGGATAATGTATCTACTGTCATTTAAGGTGTTGTGAAGATTAAATGGTTCTATAGATACAAAACACTTAGAACAGTGTGGGGTAAATAACAAATGGCATGTGGTTGTTAGCCAACATCATTGCTGCAGTTATTCTTTTCTTCCCTCAAAGTTTGTTTATGTATTCATTCTGAGAGAGAGAGGGAGAGGGAGCTCCGGAGGTAGGGGCAGAGAGAGAGAGAGAGAGAGAGAGAGAGGAGAAAGAGGAGAAAGAGAATCCCAAGCAGGCTCCACACTGTGCAGAGCCTGATAGGGGGGCTCAAACCCATGAAATGTTCATGGCCTGAGCAGAAATCAAGAGTTGGATGCTTAACTGACTGAGCCACCCAGGTGCCCCTACTGTTGTTATCTTGAACAAAGGTTATACTATTCATTTATACTATTATATTATATGTATACTCCCACCTATTCTATTTAGCAGGAACCATAAGCCCCCAAGAGCCGGATCAGGCAGGAACTTAAGAGTGCTCTGGGCTGGTATAGATGCCATGGTAAATGAACAGTCCAGGTGTCATACCCAAGGCCAGGCAACCATGGCTCCTGCCCATTGCCAGCCTTGCCAGATCTTCCAAATTTTCAAGGAGAGTTCGAGAAGACAAATTCTTTGTGCCAATCCACTAAACAAACACAAACGAGGTATATGAACTACCAGCTTTTAACTATGCTATAAGGTATTTGAGGACTTCTGATCCCCCTGTTTCCACTGCCTCGAAGTCATCCAAGCTGGCACTTGTCTCCCTTCCCACATCATACATACTCCAATTCTTAATATCTCCATTAACCCAACCTCAGATCCCTCCTTTTCAGCGGCCTTTCAATGCCAAGGATTCCTGATTAAATTGTGATTGAATCACACAGGAAATACTACATTAAATCCTGTTAAAACCGCTAGATGTAAAAGGAGAAAAATGGGAAAGAGAAGTCTAGTCAAAATCTTAAAGAGCATCTACAAAGTTTAACATTATGTAAAGCTGTGGCTCAATTATTAAAATTTAAGAAAAGATGTGAACTTTCAATAAAAAATTTGGAAGAATAAAGGGGAATTTATTTGACCCAGTTTAATTGTTGGTTGCTCAAAGGAAAAGCAGCTGTGATCATATTGCATGAACAGTGAATAAGCCATAGTTCTTTCTCCTATAACACTGGCTCATTCTGCAATTAGTTAGGGGGAAAATCACGATTGATGCCTTTGGTTAGTTTACCAAATGATGAATACCAATTATATTGATTCCTGTATCCCCATCCCCAAGTTGGTTTTTTAAAAATCACCTTGAAAAATAATAACTCATGAAGCGTTCAAGAATTTTTTTTGTTTTAAAAGCAATGGAAAACAGCATTAAGAAGTTGAAATTAGAATATGCCAATTGTTAATGCCAGAACTACATTCCTGCTTTAAGCCCAGAACTTAAGCAGTTTCAAAAAAATGTGATGATTGTCAGCCTTTTCCACATAATTCTTAAGAGTATCTTAAGATTTTGACCTTTTAGGTATGTAAAGGAAGCTTTGGCTCTCTCTGCTTTCCTTCCTCTTCCCTCCTTCTCTCCTTGCTACATTGGTTGTTAACTTAATCTCTTAAATTCTCTTGCAATTTTATTTTACTTTATCTGAATTTACAAATTAAAAATTTAGAAGTGCATCCTGTAATCCCTATATCTCAATATGTTCCTTTTCCTGAATTTATTCAACCTTAAAAGCAAATAAGCAAACAAAAAAGAGGAAAACAATCCTATTTTAAAAACTTTGGAATACAATGAATGATGAAGATTCATTGTGCTATTTATTTATGCTTTGAATTCACATATTATAAGCAATATCTAATTTATTGAGTGGTTCCAATGTTTGAATACTAATATCTATTAGTAAAAGTAGAATGACATTGTTGAAAATTAATTATTTTCTTAGAATAATTCAATTATACACATGGGCTTTTTAAGTTAGCATGTCAATGGTATAGACATAACTAACGTACAGTTAACTTTTCTATGGCTATTTTAACAGGGCAATATAACTGGGATCATCTATGAGTAGGTGGAAATGTCTAGTAAGATTGGATTTTTATTTGCCTTAGACATTTTTTTTTGGTATGGGATGGTTTTCAGTTTTTTATATAGTCAAATAAATCTTTTCAACAATTTCTTATATTATTTCTTCTATTAGTTCTAAGCTTATAAATTCTTCCCTCTTTTAGAAAACTTTCATTTTCTTCCTGTTTTTTTATATTAATTCTTTAATCTGCTTGAAAGTATATTTAGATAAACAAGTTATTAACCAGTGAGTTGTCCCCAAACCACTTGTTAAAGAAGGTATTTCTATTTCACTCATTTCTGATGTTTTCTCACAGCATACTAGAAACTCAATGAGAGTATACACTGACATGATATAAGATGAGAGGCCAAGCCGTGACTTAAATGATCAGATTCACCAAAGGGTTATGGCAAATGATAAAGACAGAAATACTCTTCAGCCTGGAAGTGCACTCTCTGAATTAGCAGTACCTATCTTAAAATTCCTGTGGGAAGAAAAAACGGGACTTGGAATTCTGCTGTTATCAACAAATGCTAAGCACACTTTCCAAAGGTCAAAGGATTGGTGTTCCTTTTGCTACTTTCTTCTAAGACATTCCGTGTCAATGGTTTTGCTGAGTATGTTAGTAAGACTATATAACAACAGACGGGTATGCCATGTTGAATATCCACATGGTATGATTTATCCCAAAGCAAACTCTAATATTTAAATATCAAGATTTGATTTGATAGGTGGGATGATGAGAAGACACTACACACTTTCTTGAGACAGATGAGAATTTGAAAGGTAAACACTCACGAGAAATCCTCCGGTTCCTAAGTTCCTTGTGAGTGTCAAGCCAAGGCTCATGTTGGTTTTCATTTCGGTAACGTTGGGAATGGTTGTAGCAGCTTTCAAAGAGAAAAAGATTTTGAAAAGTGAATAAATCTTCACGATTTATTTAAAGTTGTTAAAAAAAAACACTCCACACCCGTGTTTATGTGTAGCATTGAGTTCAGCGTCATATCCAGGCATTCACATCATATATTCACATGGAGAGAAATAAGAGGCCTTCAGTGACCTGGCAGCTAATACACTGAAATGTGTGAAGCTATTAGGAGGTGGTATCTGGAAAGGGCATAACTTATAGACATTTAAGTTTAAAAATTTTAAAAACAAAGTGCTGGCCAAACAAAACACGTCTGAGGACACTATTCGGTCTCCAATTTGCCAAACCACTCCTTTCAAGTCACAGTGTCTCCATCTAACGCTTTATTCTGGATCAGAAAAAAATATCCTTAAAGCGTTATTTAAAAATGTCATATAGTAGAATCTGGCCCAAAACAGTAGTGAGTGAATTTTAAAGGGAAATTCTGAACAGATGCTCAACATCACTTATCATCAAGGAAATACAAATCAAAACCACAATGAGATACCACCTCCCACCTGTCAGAATGGCTAAAATTAACAATATAGGAAACAACAGATATTGATGAAGATGTAGAGAAAGCAGAACACTTTTGCACTGTTGGTTGGAATGCAAACTGGTGTAGCCACGCTGGAAAGGATTATGGAAGGTCCTCACAAAATTAAAAATAGGGGGCACCTGAGTGGCTCAGTGAGTTAAACGTACAACTACGGCTTAGGTCATGATCTCATGGGTTGTGCGTTTGAGTTCTGTATCAGGCTCTATTGCTCTCAGCTCAGAGCCCGCTTTGGAAACTGTCTCCCTCTCTGTCTTTCTCCTACTCATTCTCTCTCAAAAATAAATAGACATTAAAAAAATTAAAAATAGAACTACCCTATGACTGCAATTGCACTACTAGGTATTTATCTAAAGGATACAAAAGTGCTGATTTGAAGGGGCACATGCACCCCGATGTTTATAGCAGCACTATTTACAATAGCCAAAGTATGGAAAGAGCCCAAATGTCCATCAACTGATGAATGGATAAAGATGTCGTATACATCTAGTGTGTGCATGTGTATGTGTGTGTGTGTGTGTGCATGTGTGTGTATGAAATTTTGCCATTTTCAACACATGGATGGAACTAGAATGTATTATGCTAAGTGAAATAAGTCAGTCAGAGAAAGACAAATACCATATGATTTCACTCACATGTGGAATTTAAGAAATAAAACAAATTAACATAGAGGAAGGAAAGGAAAAATAAGGGAGGCAAACCTTAAGAGATTCTTAAACACAGAGAACAAACTGGCGGTTGCTGGAGGGGTGTTGGGTGGGGGAATGGGCTAAATGGGCGATGGGCATTAAGGAAGGCACTTGTTGGGATGAGTGCTGGGTGTTGTGTTTAAATGATGAACTACTCAATTCTACTCCTGAAACCATTATTACTCATATGTTAACTAACTTGGATTTACCAAAATTTTCATAATGTTTATTTTTGAGAGAGAGAGTGTGTGTGTATGTGAACAGGGGAGGGCAGAGAGAGAGACACACACACAGACTCTGAAGCAGGCTCCAGGCTCTGAGCTGTCAGCACAAAGCCCAATGCGGGGCTCAAAGTTGCGAACCACAAGATCACAACCTGAGCTGAAGTCAGGCATTCAACCATTTGAGCCACCTGGGCATCCCCACTAACTTGGATTTAAATAAGATAAACAATGTGAATAAATAAATAGGAAAATAAAAGGAAGTTATGAACCTAGCCATGTAAAATAATAATCCCCAACTTCCTCTCACTGACCTAGGGCATCATCTTCCGACTGTTTCCATTCTTGAGCTGTGGAACATTGCAATTCTCAATGTATTATTTACTCAAGTTTTCTAATCTCTGCCTAGCCAACGTTTCCACTTTCACTTCTCCTCCTTGACCCAGGGCCATTGTTTTGTTATCTTTACCTAAAGGTCAGTCTTGGAACTCCTTGTTCTCTCTTTTCTTTGTGTCTTCAAGAAAGGAGCAGTCTTTCCAAGATTAATTTTCCCATGGATCAGTGATGTTAATTCCAATTAGTTAATTCTATTCTTGAGGAATAGTTACTCCCTTTTATCACATCCTTCTACTCCCCCTACAAATAGGATTATTCCTTCTTATCAGGAAAATCTTCACTCAACCCTACTATTCCATCGAATTATTTCCCCAATTCTTCACTAGTCAACTTCTATAAACAAAGGTCTACTTTTACTCATAGAACTTATGTCTCACATGCTTCTAAATTCTTTGTGACCCATTTCTCCCCTCAACACTATTAGATTCATACTCAAGGTAAAAAAAAAAAAATTTACAAAATGTGATCTGCTGGAGTGCATAAAGAAAATAACAGAACATTACTGTAATAAAGCTTAAAATTTAATATTTTAAATTTATTTTTTAATTAATTAATCGTTTTTTTAGTTTCAGGAGTAGAATTTAGTGCTTCATCACTTACATATAACACCTAGTGCTCATTCCAACATGTGTCCTCCTTAATGCCCATCACCCATTTAGCCCATTCGCCACCCACCTCCCCCCATCAACCCTTAGTTTGTTCTCCATAGTTAAGAGTCTGTTTCCTAGTTTGTTTCCTCTATTCTCCTCCCTTCCCCTATGTTCATATATTTTGTTTTTTAAATTCCAGATATGAGTAAAATCATATGGTATTTGTTTTTCTCTGACTTTTCTTAGCATAATACATTCTAGCTCCTTTCACACCATTGTAAATGGCAAGATCTCATTCTCTTAATGGCTGAGTAATATTCCATTTTATATAAATCACATTTTCATATCCATTCATCAGTTGATAGACATTTGGTTCTTTCCATAATTTGGCTATTGTTAATTAATAATGCTGCTATAAACATCAGGGTGTATATTACCCTTTGAATCAGTATTTTTGTAGCCTTTGGATAAATACCAGTAGTGCAATTGCTGGGTCATAGAATAGTTCTATTTTTAACTTTTTGAGGAACCTCCATACAATTTTCCAGAATGGTTATACTAGTTTGCATTCCCACCAATGGTGTAAGAGGGTTCCCCTTTCTCCGCATCCTTGCCAACATCTGTTGTTTCCTGTATTGTTAATTTTAATTTTAGTCATTCTGACAGGGATGAGGTGGTATCTCATTGCAATGCTTATTCTTTTAAATTTATTTTTATTTAGGAAGATAGTATGTCAGTGTATGCACATAATTTTTTTAAAAATGAAAAGTACAAGGGGTGCTTGTGTGGCTCAGTTGGTTAGGCATCCAACTGTTGGTTTCAGCTCAGGTCATGATCTTGCTGTTGATGGGTTTGAGCTCTGCATCAGGCTCTTGGCTGACAGTGCGGAACCTGCCAGGGATTCTCTCTCCCTCTCTCTGCCCATCCTGAGCTTTCTCATTCTCTCTCAAAATAAATAAATAAACTTAAAGAAAAATATATACCTTGAGATGAGTGTTCAAGAGTTACAGGTGAAATGGTATACTGGGGTGATATAATAAAACGTTTGAACTATGTAATAAACTTTTGAGGGGCACCCAGGTGGCTCAGTCAGTTAAGCTTCCGACTTTGGCCTAAGTCATGATTTCACGGTTCGTGGGTTCGAGCCCTGCATCAGGCTCTGTGCTGATAGCTAGCTCAGAGCCAGGGGCCTGTCTTTGGATTCTGTGTCTCTCTCTCTCAAAAAAAAAAAAAAAATAAAAATAAAAACAACACACACACACACACACACACACCTTTGAGCATTCACCCCTAATGTGTACATTTTTATTATTTTTAGAAACATTATGTAAATGTATATGTTTACAATATGTATTGCATATGTCTTATATAGATGAATGTTCAAAATGTTTCAAGAGCACTGATCTAGTTCACCCATTATCTCCTTAAATAAGCTAATGATCTGTACTGAGTCTTTATAACCTTCAACCTAGGTAGCATTTGACACCACTAATATTCCTTCCCTCTCATGTTTATTGAACTCCTATCTTATGCCAGAAATGATGCTAGAAATTAGGTATACAGAGATGTATAAGAAACATGCCCTTGCTTCTAAGTCTCAATCACTATTTTTGAATCACTGTTTTGAATCTCTACTTACCCTTGATTCCCTAACATTGATTTCCTAATCTATACTTTATTTCTTCAGAACTCTAAGACTCTTCAGTGCTGTTTTTTTGGACATGATTAAGTTGAGTAATTTTTTAGATGCATCAGGAAATATTGCATGGGAATATGACTTATTTAGCTTTTTAGTTTTGCACCTTTCATAAATTTATGCATTAATAGAAAGCTTCTGTGATATAGATAATTAAAACAGCAATTCCAAACACAAAGTAGTCAAAATAGTGACTTTTTTTTAATCATTAGTATGCAATCGCTTAGACAAGACCAGAAACAGAATGTTTCTCTATACTTCTAAATGCAACCCTAATACTGACAGGTCTATACTTAATAATTTATTTTGAGAAGGAAGAGAGGTATGGATAGACTTAGATTTCTGTAAGTAACCAGCAAAATATTCCTAAACATTCATGGAAAGTGGTCCACAGTCTAGGGGTAGATGGCCCAAGAGGCAGCACATTTCCCATGCATCTTATTAAACCAGGTCTTCAATCTGTATTGGAAAATTGGATGTAATTGGACCTCATATGACTAAAGATATAAAGGCAAAAAAAAGCTGTCTATAATTCTTTAAGACAGAACTATGATTGATTTTGTTATTGTTTTATAGTTAGGTTTATAACAATGAGATTTGGTTATTTGTAAAAAAAAAATCATATTTCTAATTACCACTTACTTTCCAGATTCAGTTTTTCACATGTAGCAGTGGACAGATCTATAGGACATTTATACACATCTCCCATTCTGTTCTCAGGAAAGCCACTCCAAGGTGAACCAACTAGTAACCTAGAAATAGGAATTTTTTTCATTAAATATAACATGTTAGCTATAGTTTCCTAAAGATTAAGGCTGACCACAAAATAATGAAAAAAAAAAACCCCGCATTTAATTTCAATTTTTAATAAGAAAATAGTAGTTCATATTTGTTCAGCTATAACTGGTTCTTTTTCCTTTCCTCTTAGGTGATCCAAATGCTTAAATGATTTTAATATTTTTAAATGATTTTAAATTTTTATTTTTTTATTTTAGAGACAGAGTGTGAGTGGGAGAGAGGGGTAGAGATGGAGAGAGAGAGAGAGAGAGAGAGAGAGAGAATCTTAAGCAGGCTCCACACTGAGCCTCCAGCACAGGGATCCCACTATCCTGGGATCATGGCCTGAGCCGAAAATCAAGAGTTGAATGCTCAACTGACTGAGCCATCCAGATGCCCCTGCTGATCCTGATTATGGAAATATAATGTAGGGCAAAAATGTGACTTGCATATGTAATTTAAAATTTTCTACTAGCTACATTAATACAATAAAAATCATAGGTGAAATTAACATAAATCATATATTTGATCTAACTTGATATATCCAAACTAATAAGCAGTCATTATAAAAATCATTTAATGAGATAGATATTTGACATTCTTTTTTCCATACTAAGTCTTTGAAATTCAGTGTGTATTTTATACCCAGTGCACCAATCAATATGGAGAAGTAACATTTATTTAAATTTTTTTTTAATGTTTATTCACTTTTGAGAGAGAGAAAGAGAGAGCACGCGCACGTGCATGCGTGAGAGACAGTATGAGTCGGGGAGGGATAGAAAGGGAGACAGAATCCAAGCAGGCTCCAGGTTCTGAGCTGTCAGCACAGAGCCAGACGTGGGGCTTGAAATCACTTACTGGGAGTTCATGACCTGAGCCAAAGTCAGTCACTTAACTGACTTGGCCATCCAGGTGACCCTGGAGAAGTAACATTTCAAGTGCTCAGTAGCCACGTGTAGCTAGTGGTTGCCATACTGGTCAGCACAACTTTAAAGGATGAATATCAAAACCAAAAAGGAAATATTAAATTATATTTGTATATTAAATAATATTAAAACCAAAAGCAAAAACTAACATTTGTTGAGTGCTCTTCTTGCCCTAAGCACTTTCAGATGTCAATTTACTTAGGGAGCACATGAATTATCTAAGTGGCTCTACTGTTTATTGTCTGAGGGGATCCTTAGCAAAAACAGAGCAAGTATACTATGGAGCTCTCCTTTCATGTAATGCATTTGTAGCCAGAATGCAGGATGCAGAGTTTGGAGACTGCTGCTCACATCCTTCTCTGGTTAGTTTCATTTCCTACAGAGGTTTTCCAACTAGAGACTATTTCCCTGTAGAACCACTCACCTAACATTTCTGGTCATGTAAGAATAGACAGAGTCCAAGTAAGAGTCCGATCTTTAGAATCTGTAGTAGGTTAATTACTAGTAGCAGCATTGAGTTACTAAGAAAGTACATTTGGTTCAATGTTTTTTCCTTGTCAAGGTTGGGAAAGATGAAATGAAACTTAAATTCTTTCATGAGCCTTCTGTATAAATGTTTTATCATTATTGATTAAATAACATGTGCCTCACACTAAGTGCCACATGCATACAGAAAGACAAAGTGTACTTCTGTCTACTAAATCTAGTAAAGCTGTTTAAAATACATGCCAAGTAAAACAATAACAGTACAAATGAACAGAAAGATATAAATAAGTTTCCCTCTGAAACAAACATTAAAATGGCCAGAGGATACAAAAATGATTATCAAAGGATGAAGGTGGCAGTCATCATTCTTAGCAGAAGGAAGAGTATGAATACAGAGGAAAGGGGAAAATACAGATTATTTTGAAAGACAGTTAATGATTCACATAGCTAGTAAGAGCCATGCGTAACTGATTCTGAAGCTCAAGCTCTTAACCCTTAGGTTATTTTTCTTCCTCTTAGCTGCAAGAAGGTCTGGCATAGGGCCCAGATTGGAAAAGCAATCTGAACAAATGGGTTGGGTTCCAGAATAATCAAGGAGTAGAAACTGGAAATGGTGGTCAAGCCATACTTACTGTGATGGGGGTGTGGCTGTGTGGTGTATAGGAAGGCTATGGACACCAGCCAAGGTCATCTGATAAACACACATCTCCACTGTAGACCCAGACTATACTGTTCATAATGTAGGTAATAGCAGAGTATGTTCAAATAGTACTAAATGTGATAATTCAGGTGACTTCTACTGTGCACATTTTCCATCCATCCTCACCAGCCCAAGAGAAACACATTGAAGAATAAAAGTTAAGTGTTTATCACCTAACATTTAACCATCCTGTTCTTCAGAGCCTTCGGCAGTAAAGCACCATCTGCTACCTATTTCTCAAGAGAAAGCTCAAAAGGCTACTTGCTGTCTTCTGTTGCCTAAGTGTTCCCTGGATACTCTCTGCTTCACTTTTTCCAGCCTCATCAAAGAATTCGGGATTTGATAATCTTGCACTCAGGAAGGGCTATGACATCTCCACTATTGTTGTGAGGGCTGTGGTCTCCTACATTAATCAGATGGAAAGAGAGAGAAAGAAGCATCTGTACAATTGTGTGCCTCTTAACAAAAAGGATGTGAAAGTACTTGAAATTCTCTCAAAGAATACATAGAAATCCCTGGCAGCATTATGCCATATTCAACTCTTAACACAAAACAATAGAAAACAGTGGAAAAACAGATCTATCATTCTGGTGACTGGTAAAGAACAAGCATGTCCTTATCATAAATGACTCATTTTTTAAATATGGTGAACCACATTAGTAAGACACCTACAGGTCATGCTAGTGACTGCAGAGAATGTTTCATAGACTGTTGTTAACTCCTTTATTGGCTACATTTCTGGTAAACTCTCTTTGCTTCCACCCGAAGGCCTCAGTGAAATTCCTGACAATTCATCCTCATAAGGAAAGGCTATGACATCACTGGTGGCTGCTCCCAGGGAATTGTGACATTCTTATATTAATCAGACAGGAAGATGAGGGAGGCTGGTATATTTATTTATAAAATCTTATGTAATCAGCTGTAACAGGAAGAAACATGCCAGGAGAGAATGTTACAAAGGTGGAGAATAGGATCGGTTAGTGAGTAAACCCTGCTGAAGTATGGCAAAGCTTCTTTGAAGTAATGGATTTAACTTAATCACTACCAGACAAAAGAGCTGCATGAACAGTCGTGTGTGCTGATTCTCAAAACAAAACAAAATCCCAAGACATAAACTCTTTTTTCCTACAGTGAAACTGGGAATTCTTCCAAGATGACTTAAAATAACACTTACTGTTCAATTATCTTGTGGGGAAATAGTGATTATGTAGAGTTCCAAAACATAGCCAATTTGCCCACCTCCAGTGGAATTCAAAATACTTTGTTTACTTAGTAAACAGTATTTATGGTGGTGTAGGTACTTTTAAACCCACAATCCAGGGACTGTTATAAATATCTTCCTTTGGTCTGTGAGTCTATAAACTCTCCGAGTGTTCCTTTAATACTAGCAATTTTTCTAGATTATTGACAGAGGTGTACTTAAAATAGTAGGGCAAAACATGTTTTATTCGATGTTACAGATGTTTATTGAGATTCTGTAAGGCTGAAATTTTGCATAACATCAGGGGGTACCACTTCCATATGAGTAGTGTGCTCTGGCCCTGTTAAGGACGCATCCAGTGAGGTTGTACATGGTGGCCAGACCTACTATGTGCCCGACTTGATTCTAGGCACTGGGGGTACATCAGTGAATACGTCAGTCAAAAATTTCTGGTCTTGTGGAACTTACATTCTAGTGGGAAAAGATAGGCAACAAATTTAATAAGTAAATAAAACATATCATGATGGTGATCAGTGCTCTGTGGAAAAAAATGAGCAGAAGAGTTAGGAGTGTAGCAGGATTCTCACACAGAGAGTTGACACCAAAGCTTTTCTTTCCATAAAGCAACTTTATTTGTGCTGGCACTGCTCAGTTGGGTTTGTACCCGAAGAACTGAGCCCTGAATGCCATGTGGTGTAGTTTTTTTTATACATTTTCTATTTCTTTGTTTCCATATATGGTAACACACAAACATGCAGTCTGATTAAGTGGTCTCATGTTACAAGGTTGTGAGGGATGTTGTCACGTATGCATGTAGCCAGGTTGCTTTGAAGGTTTTTGTTTTCTCCTTAGGGAGGGGACCCTATCAAATGAGTGTGGGGTGGAAGGTGTTGTAATCTTTATTAGAATGGTCAGGGAGGCCTCACTGAGAAAGTGTCATTTAAGCAAAGACTTGAAGGAGATAAAGAAGTAAACCATAGGATTCTGAAGGAAAAATAATCCAGGCTGTGGGAACAGCAAAAGCAAGGGCCCTGTGGCTAGACTGCTGTGATAAGGAAGAATGTAAGAGGAGATGTGGTCAGATGGGTCATAGGGCCAGATCCCATAAAACTGGTATGAAATTGTAAGAACTTGGCTTTGCCTCTGAGTGACCTGAGAAAGCCATCGAAGGTTTTTCAGCACAGTAATGATATGATCTGACATATTTTAGAAGGGTTTTGAAGGCTGCTCTCTTAAGCATGATTTCCCTGGGGAAAGGTGAAGAAGGTGAAGCATTTTGGAAACAAATGCAAAATTCAAGATGCATTCACTCAAAATGCAAGAAGAGACGAGGGGCTCCCACAGGGAGAAGTGATCTTATTTTTTATATATTTTGAAAGTAGGGCCAGCAGGATTTCTTGAGAGGTTAGTTTTATTTTTTTTTTAATTTCTTTTTTAATGTCTTATTTATTTCTGAGAGAGAGAGAGACAGACAGCATGAGCAGGGGAGGGTCAGAGAGAGAGTGAGATAGAATCTGAAGCAGGCTCCAGGCTCTAAGCTAGCTGTCAGCACAGAGCCTGATGCAGGGCTCAAACCCATGAACCGTGAGATCATGACCTGAGCTGAAGTCAGATGCTTAACTGACTGAGCCACCCAGGCGCCCCTTGAGAGGTAGTTTTAAAACATAACACACACACACACACACACACACACACTTTCTTTTTCTCTCTCTCTCTCTTTCTCACCCCATACACAAATAATCAAGGATGATTCCAGGTTTTCTCTGCTAAGAAACTAAAAGGAACCAATTAGTCATGATTAGATAAGGGGGCTACTATTAGTAGAGCAAGATTTTGAGATAAGGTGAGCTTAAGAGTTCAGTATGAGGCATTTTAAGTTTGAGATGTCTATCAGACATCCAAGGGGATATTTACCTGGGAATAGAAGCCTATTGTATATAATATATTAATGTAAGAAATTTCAAAGTCTATCAATATACAGCATATAAACATAAATATTATTCCTTACATGGTTTAGTTTCAAGCCACTGACAACATAAGAGGTCTGGTGAGTTCTGTGTAGCTTTTTGCTTCCTGCGTGTAAGGTAAAAGGAGTTTTATGATGGAAAGAAGTCACCTGTGAAGACTTCAAGTCTCTGGGAAGGAGGAAGACAGGTAAAGAGAGTTCATTTTAGCTCCTGGTTGGGAAATGCTGTTATAAATTTACTAGTTAAACCCTTTGGCATGTGTTGAAAGGCAATATTAGTTTCTAAACTTTATTACGCTACCTCAGACTCTGTTGGCTGCCAGATTGCTTCCTTAAATAGTGGGATGGCTAAATGCTCAAGGTCTCTCAGTTCCCTGATGCAAAGTCCACCAACCTCATTATTGCTAAAACATCTTAAGTGTATTGTTTTGTTTCATAAAAAGCCTGGAAATTAGCTTTTGCACTGGAAACAAATGAATCAATAAAAGCTGATTCTGTTACACAGACTCATACAACATGCGGTTTTCCTAAAGTTAAAATCAAAAGCTGATATATTCCATTTAAAGCCTTGTGATGACATATATTCCACTTTCTTGGAAGGAAAGAAATTGTCTTAAGACCACCATATTTTTTATAAATCAAAGCCCATGAGATAGTACCTTTCAACAAGGTTCTTGTTGAAAGGGAGAACCTTTGGCAGAGGATTGTTTTATCAATGAGAAATTTGGAAAAGCAACATTTATGAACTGCTTTACAGTTTATAAAGTACTTTTTATGTACACTATCTATCTCTTTTGATGCTTGTAAATTCCCAGAGAAGTCAAGTGTTAACAACTATTCCTGTCTTCCTATGAAAAATCAAGTCTCAGTGTCTACTTGGCAACAAAGTCTAGAACTGCAACTTTCATTCCAAACCCATGATTCTATCTATCATAGTAAGTTCTGTTTAAAACTCCTCCAGAGGACAGGTACTCATTATTTGCCCATCCTATTGGCTGTAAACAAAATAACATACAGTTCCAACCTGTGCCACTTAGCATTTCCCTTAATCCCTCTTCAGATGGAGCTAGACTGATGGAAAAGTTTCAGACAACTGGCCACCAGGAAGGTGCGCAGGTGTAAGCCCCATTTACCTTTGTAAATGAATGTTCCAGGAACAGACATTCAGGCATTAACATAGAGGAAAGCTTTAAATTATAAAACAAGCTAGTGAGGCATGGAGAATTTTCCCAGATCACTGCAGATCTCCAGATATTTGAAAGCAGCACATCTATCCCCTGTGTAAGTCACAAAAGATGGGAGTGTATGTGTTTGTTTGTAGGTATACGCACAAATTTGTGTCCAGATTGGGGGAAGGGAGAAGCAAGTCAGAGCAGGGATATTTAAAATGCCTTTTCTACTATAGATTCTATTTATGATAAGTAACACAAACTATGGAAAACAGTTTAGCCATAAAGATTATATTAACATGGAAAAGAAATGAACAATTATGGTGTACAAATGTAGGTAGATCAACACCAGAGTGGTCCATGGGGTTCTTTTTAGGTACTTTGTTGCTGATTTATTCTGTCCCTAGTGGCCACCTAGAGAAAGTCCTTGTTGACAAAAGACATGTCAGTCACATCCATATCAGTCGTGTTGAGTGATGGCAATACCATATTTATTTATAACAATATTAACAATAAATTTCTAAACTTAAAAATATAAGACTGTTACAGTTGGGCTTCTTGTGCTTTCCAGAATCAAAAATTGGAGCAAGTTACAAGTTAGTGAAAATAAAATCTAATGAAGAACAGAAAGCAATATATATTCATGGGTTTAAAATAAAGGCAAACCCTGTGAATAAACAAAGTAAGCATGTTAAATGGCACTGCCAGGCTAACGTAATGGCAAGAGAATTTTATCTTTGGAAAAAGGCATAAAGGATGATATTGGCTAATATTTAAAGGCCACAATGAAAGACAAAGACATGATTATTTTGGAAAAGGGATCAGAATAGCATTCTTGGCCAAGAAGAAGAAGAAATGGACTGAAGCTAATCCAATATGCATGGAAGCTAATTGATGACAGATGAGAAACTGTTGAGAAACAGGCAGTGGAGAGAGGTAGGGAAAAACTTGTTATTAAAAATCCTGATTTTCTTTCCATGTATTTTTACACAGTGCTAAGAGAAGTAGCTCACATATACATAGTGGTTTAGTTGGGTTTTTTCCCCCAGTGGATATGATTTATCTTTCTTAAACAGTGGACATAGTTTATTTCTGTTTTTTAAGGTTTAGTTTTATTTATTTAATATTTATTTATTTATCTAAAAGAGAGAGAGACAGAGATAGAGTGCAACTAGACGAGGTGCAGAAAGAGAGGGAGACACAAAGTCTGAAGCAGGCTCCGGGCTCTGAGCTCTCAGCACAGCCCGATGCAGGTCTTGAACTCACAGACTGTGAGATCATGACCTGAGCTGATGTTGGACACTCAACCAACTCAGCCACCCACATGCCCTTATTTTATATTTTAAAGTTTATTTATTTATTTGAGAAAGAGAGACAGCATGAGTGGGGGAGGCGCAGAGAGACAGGGAAACAGAGAATCCCAAGCAGGTTCTGCACTGCCAACGTGGAGCCTGATGTGGGACTTGAACTCACAAAACCACGAGATCATGATCTGCGCTGAAACCAAGAGTCAGATGCTTAACTGAGCCACTCAGGAGCCCCTTAGGTTTTATTTTAAGTCCAATTAGTTAACATACAATGGAATATTAGTTTTAGGTGTACAATATAGTGCTTCAAATTCCCATACAACACCTGGTGCTCATCTCAAAAAGTGCACTTCTTAATTCCCATCACCTTTTTAACCCATCCTCCATCCACCTCCCCTCTGGTAACCATCAGTTTGTTCTCTATAGTTAAGAGTCTGTTTCTTAGTTTGCCTCCTTCTCTCTCTCTTCCCCCCCCCCTTTGTTTAGTTCCTTCAATTCCTCAATGGTTGAAATCATATGGTATTAATCTTTCTCTGAGTTATTTCACTTAGCATTATACTCCATCCATGTTGGTGTAAATGGCAAGATTTCATTCTTTTTATGACTGAATAATATTCTATTGTGTATATATACCACATCTTCTTTATCCATTCATCAACAGATGGACACTTGGGTTGCTTCTATATCTTGGCTATTATAAATAATGCTGCAATAAACATAGAGTACATACATCTCTTGGAATTTGTGTTTTTGTATTATTTGGGTAAATGCCCAAGGTAGTGCGACTGCTGGTTCATAGGGCAGTTCTATTTTTTACTTTTTGAGGAACGTCCATACTGTTTTCCACAGTGGCTGCACCAGTTTTCATTCCTACCAAGAGTGCAAGAGAGCTCCCCTTTCTCCACATCCTTGCCAACGTCTGTTATTTCTTGTGTTGTTGATTTTAGCTATTTTTACAGGTGTGAGGTAATATCTCATTGCAGTTTGGATTTGTATTTCCCTGATAGTAAGTGATGATGAACATCTTTTCATGTGTATGGTGGCCACCTGTATGTCTTTGGGGAATTGTCTGTTCAGATCTTATGTCTACTTTTTAATTGACTTGTTTGTTGGGTGTTAAGTTTTATAAGTTCTTTATATATTTTGCACACAAACCCTTTATTGAATATGTCATTTGCAAATATTTTTCCCCATTTCATAGGTTAACTTTTAGTTTTTTAAAATTGTTTCCTTCACTATGCAGAAGCTTTTTATTTTGATAAACTTCAATAGTTTATTTTTGTTTCCCTGGCCTCAGGAGACATATCTGTAAAGATATTACTATGGCTGATGTCAAGAAGTTACTGTGTGTGTTCTCTTCAAGCATTTTTATGGCGTCAGGTCTTGAATTTAGGTCTTTAACCCACTTTGAATTTATTTTTGTGTATAGGGTAAGAAAGTTTCTTTCTTTTGCATGTTGCTGGCCAGTTTTCCCAACACCATTTGTTGAAGAAACTATCTTTATCCTGCTTTACTGAAGATTAATTCACCATACAGTTGTGGGTTTATTTTTGGGTTTTCTTTTCTGTTCCATTGATCTATCTGTCTATTTTTGTGCTAGTGTCATACTGTTTTGATTACTACAGCTTTGTAATATAACTTAAAGTCTGGAATTGTCATGCCTCCAGCTTTGCTTTTCTTTTTCAGGATTGTTTTGGCTATTTGAGGTCTTTGTGGTTCCATACAAATTTTAGGATTGTTTGTTCTGTGCAGAATGCTGATGGTATTCTGATAGGTATTGCATTAAATGTGTAGATTGCTTTGGGAAGTATAGACATTTTAACAATATTCTTCCAATCCATGAGCATGGAATGTCATTCCATTCCATTTTCAGCTCTTTTATCGGTGTTTTATAATTTTCAGAGTATAAGTCTTTTAGCTCTTTGGTTAGATTTATTCCAATAGTGGTTTATTTTTTGAAGCACTTCACTTTTTTTTAAGCTAATGTGCAGATTTTATTTCACCAGTGAAGTGCTTTACTTTTATTCTCTCACAAGGTGCTCAAAACATTCTGGTTTGGTAGGGATGGGTCTCTCTTTGTCTCCAGAGAGGGCGTGTGACTTTTTCAGTCACCCAGCTAGTGGTGGGGAAGCTGTAGGTAAAACCCTTGTGCTCTGGCTCCTGACTTGTATGGAAAATCCCTGTGCATCAGAGAATGAAAAGACAGATGGTAACTGTCTTCTCTATCCAGGCAACCCATTTTGTAACTAACAGAAATTTTAACTCCAAGTAGTAAATGAAGTTGATCTTACTTTATAAAGTTTTTATATGACAATTATAATTAAATAACTTTCATAAACGCTGATTAGCTCCTGCCACTCTCCTCCTTGGATAGTTATAAAAATATGTATGCTTGGGACATCTCATCTCTGTTCTCTGTTTTGCATTTATCTACTGTATGCATTTCACTTCTTAGCTCTGTCATCTCAGGCAAACTACTTAACCTTTCTAAGACCCAGTCCCCTCATTTGTAAAAGGAGTTATAATTTTACAAATCTTTTAGAGAGACTGTGAGTATTATGTATTTGGCAAAGAAAGAGTACTCAGTACTTTTCAATACTATAAATACCAGTAAATACCAAGTACTGTTATTACCAACATATATGCGGCATAATCTTTAATATCTGTAACAGAATTGAATGCTTATTACTTATCTGAAATTCTCTTCCATACCTTTTATATACAAGTATTATCCATGTAATTATACCACACAGAGCTTTATTAATATTTTTCTTAATTAAAATGTTAGAAGTATAATATAAGCTCACACATAAATGGAATTTTTTATTGGCCATAGCTCATGTTCATTTTATTTCTCTTCTTAAGGAACAAGCACATACTAGTCCTTGCCGACAAAGTAGAATAAATGTCTCCCACTGGAAATACCCCTCATTCCTAGACAGTTCTCGTTACACAAGTGGCTGTAGGGTTCTAAGGTTTTTGAGTCATATAATGAGCTCACACTATTCATGGGACAGGCCTTCAGATTAGACAAAGACAGTGCATATCACCACAAGTTTCCAGGAAATGATTTTAAACATATCTCAATCCTTTGTGTAATTGCTTCTGATAAAAATTGCATAATCCACATTTAAACATCCTGTGTGTAGGATGAGGGCCTCCATGAGACACTGAAGGGAGAGCAGACCACAGCTTTACTTACAGATGGAGGGGTGCTCTGCTGCTCTGCCTGGGAGGTAACCTTGCTTATAAAACTATCCAGCTTATTTGAGACTGCTCAAGAAGCTCTAGAATTTGCAAAGCCACATCATCACTATTTCTAGAGTAAAAACCCACAGTGAAGTAAAAGTATAATAAATAAAACTAGAGAAGCATCAAGACCATTTTGTTAAGATCTTGTACATCCCAATGTAAAATATGCCTGTAAATTGCTAGAAACATGGACCATTTGGAAGCTGAGGTTGTATTTGAAAAATAAGGAGTGTGATTTAAGTAAATGCAGACTAGAGGCTTATGCGAGTTGTCAGAAGGAAGGAAAGGGCTGAGAGACAGAGCTGGAGAAAGTTGTAAAGAAAGTCAATGAAAGCAGAGGGGAAACTACCCAAACAGCAGCTTCAAAACAAGCAGTAAGAGAGTAAAGAATATAAAGGGATGTGTGTGTGTGTGTGTGTGTGTGTGTGTGTGTATGTTTGTGTGTTTTGTGTGTATGTTATATAAGTCTAAGAGGAAAAAGACTCCCAGTTATTAAAGGAATTCACAGTAATCCCCCTTTCTGTGCCCAAAGTTAACTTGACTAGTATCAGGAGGCAAGTTAATGTTTAAACAGTCCTTTCCACATCTGCTACTTCAATAATGTCTGTACAGTTGTCATAAATTAGGAGTGGAGAAGGGCACCATGCCAATCGTCAAAACAAATAGGCAATTCTGGATTCCAAGTTTCGTATTATTTTCCTTGAGCCCGAGTGCCGTGAGCGTGCTTGTCCTAACCGTGCCCCCCTCGGGCACTGCAGTGGGAAACACCACCACATGGTTTCTGTCACAGCCCTGCCTCCTATGGCAGGCTGATGAGAGAGGGACCAGGAGCAAATCTTGCCCTCGAGTGTCTCAGGCTTTGTGAGGGGAAAACGAGCCCTTAATAGTAAGTTAACACCATCAGTGACACTGAACTAACATTGACATTATTAACCACACGGGGTTGGCCCTTATTACGTCTCTGACATTACTCATGGCTGCCCGCTCTGCAAATCGATCTTTTTCTATGGCTCTACTCCACACCTCTTAAAGGTAATTCCCATGTTCTCAACTCGGCACTTCACACAGTGTCCAGCCTGTGGTGGATTAACAGATCATGTCCACGACTTGGCTTCTTCTGCTTCTTTGCTTCAACAAGGCCAGAACAGACTGGCATTCTAGGCCAGCTTTTGTTCTCTCTCCTTCCAGCTTTGCACTGCAACTGGATTTAGTCTCTCTAAACCCTCTCTTCTCTTCTTCCTGTGCTCTGGGGTATGCTCTTACCAGCTGGTTTCAGACAGGCTTGAGGGAAGTAAGGCTTTGATAAGCCTATCATTACTTCTTACCAGAAAGCTCTACACCGGAGTTAAAAGCTCTAGCCCAGTCAATAATAGAGTGGTACCTTTTTTTCCCAATAGCCATAGTCCTGTGTTTATCCATCTTTCAGAAATGTCATGAGAAGGCCACAGTAGGACTTAGGAATGTATAGTGTCCTTGGTCTGGACATAACCCTAACAGCACCAGAATCTCACCATAAGCTGCTAATACATTTGTCTTTTAGCAATGCTTTGTATGCTCAGAGAGACTCATGGAGGGAGAAGGGGGCTGTGGCTGCTTCTCACTTTCCCAGGACTCTGCCTGCTAGATTCCAGTCAACATTTTTTCCCTGTTGGTCTTGTTCAACTTCCAACCTGCAGTGTGGCCAGTGGTTGAGTTGCCTTCCAATCATTCATAGGCTTATTGTCTCTAATAGCATCTACTACTGATGGTATCTCTTTCTCTTAGACTTATCTTGTCTCAGAAAAACTTTCACTTAAAGAGAACAACCTCAAGCTTGCTGGCAGATTGTCCTCAGCAAGGTCATACTTATGAAGCAAAAGATCAGAGTTCCCCCAAAGGTCTCATTCAGTTCAGACTTAAGTCAAACTACTATGATTCACTTTGTGGAGTACCTCAAGTGAATAATTTGGAAATGGAACTTTCATTCAGTCATTCAGCAAACAATTATTGATTGGTGTCAAAAAGTCACCAGTTTGGGTTCCAGACACACCACTGAACAAAAACAATGTGCTCATACTCAGAAACAGGGCAAAAGAGAAACAATGGGAGTATAAACAAATAAAGGTGAGTTTAGATAGTAATAACTACTATACAGAAGAGAAATTGGCATGGAAGGCAGGAGAGTAGCTGGGAGGTGTGCTGAAGTGCTCATTTATGTGGACGTGCTCTGAAAGGTCTCTATAAAGAGGAGACATCTGAGCTGAGACTGAAAATTGAGAACCCACCAGCCAAGTGAAGATCCTGGGAAGACTGCTCCTTCTGGGAAAAAAGCATGGGCAGAAGCTTTGAAGCGGTGATGAGCTTAGTGTGTTCAAGGGACAGACAAAAGACAGAATTCATGTGGAATAAGGGTGAGGGGGTAAAACATGAGACAGGACGGGCAGACAGACCAGATCATGGACAATCCTTTAAGGAATTATAATATCACATAATTGCAATAGGAAGCCACAGAGGGTTTTAACCTAGGCAGTGACATTATTAGAATCATGTATCTGATAGTTCACAGGGGTAAGAAGGGAAGCAGGAGGCACGCTGAGAAGCAGTTGCTGCAGTACCTACAAGGGCTCATGTTGGCTTTGAGCAGGGGCCACAGGGAAGATGCGGGAAACCAATGGTCTGTTATCACATGTATTTTGGTGGTGGCATCAACAGTACTGGCTAATGAATGAGATATGGAGTGGTGGCAGAAAGAGAGGAGTCAGGATTTTTGGTCTCATCGGCTGGTGCAGAAAATCAGGTATTTGTTTAAGTTTGATATGTTAAGCCTGGTATGTCTACTAGGCATTAATGTAGTGAGGTTTGTTATGTGTGTCCACAGCTCAGGGAAGAATTGGGGCTGGATATGTAAAATTGTGGGTCATCTGCTAGATTCCAAGGTCAAATTATACCAACTACAACATCTGTCTAGCCTACAACCACAGTATATGGTTATGAAAGCATAATAAGATAACTGTTACAGATGCACTCTCATATCCCAAATGATAATAATTGCTGATTTTTGGGTTTTCAACCAGACTGTTCTCATCCTTTGGGATGTCTGAGAAAATGCAACATACATTGCTTTCCAAGTCTCCTCATATTAGTTAATGCTTTTGTCCTGACTATTCACCTCTTCCACTTAAGACCCACCTCATGATTCATTTCCTCCAAGATACCTTTTGAGACAGTACCCTCTCGAGTGGCCATTAAACTTTGTTTCCCTATCACACAGATGGGAATGTTTGAAAATGTAACAATTTGGATTCTAAATGTTTCTTAGAATTCAATTTTTGAGCATCAAACTTAAAGTTCACACAGAAAAAATGATTATTAATTATAGCTTCTATTTGATTAGCCAAAAATAGCCATTCAATCATGGGAAAGAACTCTAAAGGATCTAAAGGAAGCTCCAGGGTAAGTCTGGAACCTTCTGCAGCAACAGGGAGATAAGGTTCTAATGGCGGGACTCTTGTGACCAGTGGACATCAAGACTGGCAAGGGAGGAGCTATAGTTCTTCTACCTAAAGACAACTTTCAGAATCATCTGATTTCCCCTGCATTGATTTTCATTATTTTTAAGGGAAACTTAAACCAGCAGTGATGGTATATATTTCCATATCTATGAAGGTAGTTGATATAAATATAACCATGGTTTAAATGTAACCATAACACAAAAGAATGAAACCAGACCTCTTTCTTATACTATACACAAAAATAAACTCAAATGGATGAAGGACCTGAATGTGAGACAGGAAACCATCAAAACCCTAGAGGAGAAAGCAGGAAACAACCTCCTTGACCTCAGCCGCAGCAATTTCTTATTTGACACATCTCCAAAGGCAAGGGAATCAAGAGCAAAAATGAACTATTGGGACCTCATCAAGATAAAAAGCTTCTGCATGGCAAAGGAAACAATCCATAAAACTAATAGGCAACCGACTGAATGGGAAAAGATAGTTGCAAATGACATATCAGATAAAGGACTAGTATCCAAAATCTATAAGGAACTCACCAAACTCCACACCTGAAAAACAAATAATCCAGTGAAGAAATGGGCAGAAGACGTGAACAGACACTTCTCCAAAGACGACATCCAGATGGCCAACAGACACATGAAATTACACTCAGCGACCCTCCTCATCAGGGAAATACAAGCCAAAACCACACTGAGATACCACCTCACGCTGGTCAGAGTGGCTAAAATGAACAAATCAGGCGACTCTAGATGCTGGCGAGGATGAGGAGAAACAGGCACCCTCCTACACTGTTGGTGGGAATGTAAACTGGTGCAGCCCCTCGGGAAAACAGTGTGGAGGTTCCTCAGGAAACTAACAATAGAACTCCCCTATGACCCAGCAATAGCACTGCTAGGAATTTACCCAAGGGATACAGGAATGCTGATGCATAGGGTCACATGTACCCCAATGCTCATAGCAGCACTTTCAACAATAGCTAAATCATGGAAAGAGCCTAAATGTTCACCAACTGATGAATGGATCAAGAAGATGTGGTTTATATATACAATGGAATACTACATGGCAATGAGAAAGAATGAAATCTGGCCTTTTGTAGCAATGTGGATGGAACTCGAGGGTGTTATGCTAAGGGAAATAAGTCAGAGAAGGACAGATAGCATGTGTTTTCACTCATAAGTGGAACAGGAGAAACTTACTAGAGGACCATGGGGGAGGGGAAGGAGAAAAAAACAGTTAAGGAGAGGGAGGGAGGGAGGGAGGCAAACCATAAGAGATTCTTAAATACCGATCAGAGTAGGGGAGAGGGGAAAAGGGGTAATGGGCATGGAGAAGGGCACTTGCTGGGATGAGCACTGGGTGTTATATGGAAACCACCTTGATAATAAACTATAAAATAAAATAAAACAAAACAAAACAAAAACAAAATAAAATTTAAAAAATTAAATTAAATAAAAAATGTAACCATTACACAGCAGTAAAAAATTGGGAGCACTTAAGCAAAAATGAACACGGCAAATGCACTAGAGAAAGGTAACTGCTATTATAAATTTACTATGGAATACTTAGGGGAAGTTTTCTATC
Source organism: Hyaena hyaena (assembly GCF_003009895.1). Taxonomy (NCBI): domain Eukaryota; kingdom Metazoa; phylum Chordata; class Mammalia; order Carnivora; family Hyaenidae; genus Hyaena; species Hyaena hyaena. Next base: position 982,368 of record NW_024081195.1, read on the forward strand.
TAGTTTTTTAACAGTACCATTGTACCATCTCATTAATTATCAATCATCAATCTGAAAGTTATCAACTCTCAAGGAAAGATCCTTTATTTATTTGGGTATTTGAAGACTATCCATTAATAATATATTCATGTACCAATATGAACAAGCAGTTGGAGTCAAACATTAAATTTATTTAGCATTTTTATTGAAACCATAAAGAGAATGATCTTACCAGTTGCCTTTTGGATTTATAAACTGCTGCACAGCATAGCCAAACTGTTCACTTGAAGGACCGGAAAATATCTTTGCTCCTAGGAGACCGATATTGTATGCCATACAACATTTTAAAATGCCTATTAAGAAAAATGAAAACATAGTCCATATTTATAATTTGTGAATATAGGTTTGTAATATTCTCAAAGGCCACTTCAAAAAAAACTTTATATAGTAATTATTCCCCTTATTAGTGTTTACCAAGAACACTAAAAAGCTACTGCTTTTTAAGTACTTATTTGGAACTTGGGTACCATGCTAAATACTTAAAATTTTTAAAAAATGTTTTATTTATTTGTGAGAGAGAGAAAGAGAGAAAGAGACAGAGCATGAGCAGGGAGGGGCAGAGAGAGTAGAAGACCCAGAATCCAAAGTAGGATCCAGGCTCCAGGCTGTCAGCTCAGAGCCTAATGTGGGGGCTCGAACCCACAAACTGTGAGATCATGACCTGAGCTGAAGTCGGATGCTTAACCGACTGAGCCACCCAGGTGCCACCCAGGCTAACTACTTTATATGCATGATTAATTACCCCATTAATCCTCAAGACAACCCTAGGATATGACCGTTAGTATTATATTTATTTTTCAGAAATTTCTAAAGTTCCTGGAAAGAAGTGTGTTTCACAGGTGGAAAGAAATAAGGGTAAGGGCAGGATTTGGACACAGAGCCGTCTGATTCAACAGCTTTAATTCTTAAACCACTTATTACCTCTAGGGACTGTTAAATAACTCTAAGCTGTTCAAGGGGCTGAGGGTTATCTACTTTTTCTCCTGAATTCCCAAGAAGATTTTGACACAGGCTTTATATGAAATGTCTGTTGGAAAAGCACTGCTGGTTACCTCCAAGAAGGAGGAAAAATCACAGCTCCTTGAAAATAGTATCATTTACTTTCAGAAGAGATCATTTTTGAGGATGAAAATGTAGAGAATGGTGTCCTATCTCTTTTATTCCAGTGAGAACTGTCCAAAGTGGTTTTGGGTTTTGATGCAGCTTTCTGAATGCCCAAGAAACAACAATCATTTTCAAAAACAACAAAGACGTTGATAGGATAAAGCCTTGCTAGACTTTTTTTGAAAAACCTTGTTTGTGATGGAAAGGTAACGAGGGGAAAGAGTATGCTCGATAGCTGTCAGTCCTTCATTCTGGAGGGAGAAGGCTGTGTGGATATTAACCTTCTATAGGAGTGGGAGTATGCTTCATCCTGTGTGAGATCTGTTTATTTTTGCAGACACTGAAGGCAGAGTGGACTCTTTAAACTGACATCCAAGTTCCATTAATATGTGTTTTCATGAAAGAATAACCCACTTTCTGGGTAGCAATGAAAGTACACAGTATTTCATCAATCTATTGTTTCCCTGGAAGGCTGGAGGAAAAGGGCTTGCTCTTCCACTGTGCCTGCACGCTTCCGAGAGCAGCACATGCAGAGTGCACCGAAGGAACTACGAGGTCAGTGAAAAAACTTTGGGAACTTAAAGTAATTCATGTGCTTCTCTATGTGCCACAGCTGTTGTACCGTCTCTTGTTCATTCAAGAGAGCTCAACCTATTATTTCTTAAAAATACGGTCTGCCAGGAAGAGAAAGACAAAAAGTAACTTTGAAATACTCTGTAGCAAAATCTACACAGCCCTACAGTTGCAGATTTTCCTCTTTAACATCTATTTTTCATATGCACCACTGCTCTTTCTTATTTTTCAGGAAATAAAATGCAAAAGAGAATAACATAGCAAATTAAGGAGGGAAGTGGAATAGACATACAGAATACTGGGGTCTTCAATCAACAATACTGGTGTTTGTCTTCATCCCACTGTGCAGAATGAGACAAACACTATTTGAAAATGTTACCAATGTTCTAATATACTAGTAAAATCTTCAGGAAATGATGTCAAATGTCTTATGCTGGAAATGCCACATATGACCATAATGACCTCATTTTAACGAATTAGACCTATCAATTAGACATCAGCAGATCATATAATGACATGAAATCACACTGGAATTCATTTTGTCATCTAGCAGTTAAAATAAATTTCTATATATATATATATATTATACCTATATTTCTATATGTGTATTACATATACGTATATGTACATACATACACACATGTATAAAATATTGTTCAAAAACATAAATCAGATAATTCCATCTCTCTACTTAAAATATCCCAGTGCCTTTTATTAATTAATTAAGCCTCAAGTTTGGTTAACACACAATGTTATATTAGTTTCAGGTGTACAGTATAATGATTTAACAATTATACACATCACTCATCATGATAAGTGTACTTTTAATCCTTTGTATCTATTTCACTCATCCCCTCAACCACTTTGCCTACCTCTTGTTTGGCAACCAGCAGCTTGTTCTCTGTGTTTAGGAGTCTGTTTTTCTGTTTGTCTCTTTTTCTCTTTGTTCATTTGTTTTATTACTTCAATTCCACACATGAGCAAAATCATATGGTATTTGTCTTTCTCTGACTAATCTTTTTCACTTAGCATTATACCCTCTAGGTCCATCCATGTTGTTGCAAATGGCAAGATATAATTTTTTTCTATGGCTGAATAATATTCCACAGTAATATTTTATACACACACACACACACACACACACACACACACACACACACTACATCTTTATCCATTCATCTACTGATGGACACTTGGGGTGCTTCTATATCTTGGCTATTGTAAATAATACTGCAGTAAACATTGGGGTACATATCTTTTTGAATTAGTGTTTTTGTATTCTTTGGTTAAATACCAGTAGTGGAATGACTGGATCAAATGGTTAAGTCTATCTTTCAGTTTTTGAGGAAACTCTGTACTGTTTTCCACAGTGGCTGCACCAAATTACATTCCCACCAACAATGCATGAGGGGTCCTTCTTTTCCACATCTATGCCAAGACTTGTTTTTTCTTGCATTTTTTGGTTTGTTTTTGTTTTTTTGTTTTTTAATTAATGCCATTCTAACAGGTGTGAGGTGATAGCTCCTTGTGGTTTTGGGTTCGGTTTTGTGTGTGTGTGTGTGTGTGTGTGTGTGTGTGTCCCTGATGATTAGTGATGTTGATAATCTTTTGAGGTGTCTGTTGACCATCTGGATGTGTTCTTTGTAGAAATATCTGTTCATGTCTTCTGCCCTTTTTTAATTGGATTTTTTTGGTGTTGAGTTGTATAAGTACTTTAATATTTTGAATATTAATCCCTTATTTGATATATCATTTGTAAATATCTTCTCCTATTCAGTGGGTTGTCTTTTTGTTTTGTAGATGGTTCATTCAGTATGCAGAAGCTTTGTATTCTGATTAAATCCCAATAGTTTAATTTGCTTTTGTTTCTATTGCCAGAGGAGACTTATCTATAAAATATATCCACAGCAATGTCAAATAGATTATTACTTATGTTTTCTTCTAGGAATTTTATGGTTTCAGGTTTCACATTTAGGTTTTTAATCCATTTTGGGTTTATTTTTGTGTATGGTGTAAGAAAATGGTCTAGTTTCATTCTTTCGCATGTTGCCATTCAGTTTTCCCAACACTTGTTGAAGAGACTGCCTTTTTCCTATTGTGTATTCTTGTTTGCTTTGTTAGAGAAATACCCCAATGTCTTATCTGTGCACTGACAATAAAATTCAGCTTTCTTCCCATGATTTCATAGGTCATTCATGATCTTATGTATCTGGATTCACTTTCACCATCCTCCTTGCTCACTATGTTCCAGCCACACTGGATTTCCTTTGAGCACAAGCAGCTCATTCTGCTTATGGTCTTTGCAGCTGCTTGACCCACTGTCTACAACATTTTCTTCCCAACTCAGCATCTAATCTGTTTATTATTTAGGCTTTGTCAAACAGGTCTCTGCTCTCTTCAGAGAGACTTCCCCTGACTCCTCTATCTATCAGCAACATCCTACTCCATCAATAGACTACTATCATAGCACTAGTTATCTGAAATGATCTTATGTGTCTGCATTGTTTTGTGTCTGTCTCTGCTTGTAAGACCTAAACTCCTTGAGAGCTCAGATCTTATTTATTTTATTCACTCCTATTTTTCTCAGCACCTAGTATAATATTTGCTGAATGAAATGAATTTTTGCTTAATATATGCTCTTCAATGATAATCTGTAATATAGAGAAAATTAGGGGAAGAAAGCTCACTCATAGTCATAGCATTTTAATTCAAGTGCAGTAAATTTGAATATATTTCCTTCCAACATTCTTTCCTCTATTATTTAAACCATAATGTGTATTCCAATTTGTATCATACTATTTCTTAATGGTTATGTCTGCTTACTTCTTTCAGAATCATTTTTATTCATTTGATGCCCCAAGAAACCTCGTGAAAAAGCAAAATGAAGCTAGTATTACCATTGTATAAATAAAGCTAGATGCCATTCTTGCCCAATGTCACACAACTGGTGGCTGAGCACGACGTCGTGGCCTGGCTCATTTTCTCAGCCTTACTGTCCAGAACTTCTTTCATCAATGGTCTGCTCATTTTCTCACAAAATATGTCATTTCCCGTCACCATCCCTTATCCCATTGATCCCAAATCGCTTCTTTCCTGCTAATTCAATTCTCCCTCCAAGACCGTGCCTCTTTTGATAAATCTGGACAATCTCAATTCATTATACTTATTTCTCTTCAAATAAATATTTACAACTCACTATCTATGTCATCATTTCACACTTAGCCTATGATAATTAGCTTATAAACTTAATGTAAGTATTCTGTCTAATCTAATATCTATTCCTTGTTTAAAGTCCAATTTGTATAGAAATATGTTTCTATGTCTATCTCATAACTTAATTGAATAATATGGAAAATAACAACCATATTTGGTTCATTATATTCCCTTCCCCCACAACCATGCCTATATGTCTATATTTACTAATAAATGAATCATTCACAACATATTTACCCAACTCCTTTGTGCCAGGAATTTTCTAGGTCCTGGGGATATAACAATGAACAAAACAGACAATACCCCTGCTGTCATTAAGCTTCATTCTGGTAATAAGAGTAAAAAACTAATACATCATAAAAGGATGAGTATTAAATTTCAGAGAACTATAAAGAACTCTGAATGAAAAGTTGAAAAGAGGGTAAATCTAAGCTTGAAGCCTTCACAGAAGAGGAGGCAATTAATTTGGACCTTGAAGGATGAGCTGAAACTTACTACATAAAATGGAAGGCAAAGGTCATCCCAGGCACAAACAATATCCTGCTCAGTAGTATAGAGATGTGAAGAATAAGAGTATGTAATTTAAAAAATTGGCACAGAAAGTCATAGATTATTTCACTAACTTATACATTTCCAGCTCTACATTAGATGTACTGAGTTTTATTGAACTTGGCCCTGCCAGGGGCATATTATTACCAAAAGTGTAAATCTTCCCTCCTTTTCCTTAGGTGAATGCCTGTGAATGCAACAATAGTGCAACATACTCAAAATATTTATTAAGAGTGACCTTGATGTGCATTAGTTAACAATAATGAAGTCCAAGTATTTCAGTCAATCTCACTAAAATTTACTGCAAATATAAGTCCTGTATGCCCTGAATGTCTAACCAATCTTCACTATGTCCACAATCATCTTTGATTATAACCTGGATTGTTGCCCTTTAAATACACTAAGGCAAACCAGTTAGATAAGCACAACTTGATTAATGCAGAATTCTTTTTTTTTTTTTTTTTTTTTCATTTAAAAAATCTTTAGAGAACTTTCTGCCTGGGGAATTCTTGCTCATCTGTGAAATAGCTTTTGGGGAAACCTTAATAATTTAAGAATTCATTTCAGCAAATATGAAACTCATCCTCCCACTTTTTTTTTGGAAACCAATTGTAAATTACAGGATAATTCAAAAGAGAAATATATGTTTAGGGATCAGATATAATTAACCCAGTTTTGGTCCCAAAATGTAGTGAGGCTCAAATAGGAACAAAATCTTTTGAAAAGAAGAGCAGAGAATAATGCATAAAACAAAACAGGTCATTCTATACTCACCCCCAAAAATTTGGCAGAGGAAGTTTATTGACTTCCAAAATATCATCGTAAGAGATTAATGACATATATTTATAGTAAAAGATGGCAGAAGGAGGGTCTAATTTGTGTGGCCAATGCATAGTTTAAGCATATCTAAGGGCTGGTGGAGCAGGCTTTTCATGGAATGTTTTCATTTGCAGAAAGGTCCAGGGTAATATCAGAGAAGAAATTCATGTTAAGAGAAGAGAATCAAGGCCAAAAGAACGAGGTAGATTTGGGAAGAGTGGGGCGTTTTTAACTAGGGTGATTAGATTACATTCTGACCCATTCCTGCAGATGTACGTTGGCATTTTAGGGGGCCAGTGTCTCTGTTAAACAGTAAACAAGAGCATAAGAATTTGGGGCACCTCTTGGCTCATCCAACTCTTGGTTTCGGCTCAGATCATGATCTCATACTTTTGTTGAGTTCAAGCCCCTTGTCAGGCTCTGCACTGGCAGGGAGGAGCTCACTAGGGATTCTCTGTCTCCTCTCATTCTGATCCTCCCCCACTCACACTATCTCTGTCTCTCTCAAAATAAACAAATTAATTGAAAAGAAAACATAAAACCTCTCCCAGTTGTAAAATAAATAGGTCATGAAGATGCAAGGTACAGCATGATGAGTACAGTTAGTAACACTGTGTTGTATAGTTAAAAGTTGCTAAGGAAGTAGATCTTAAAAGTTCTTGTCCTAAGAAAAACCTCTGCATTTGTGTTGGTGATGGATGTTAACTATACTTATTGTGGTGATCATGTCACAATATCTACATATATAGAATCATTATGTTGTACACCTGAAAGTAACATATTTTATGTCAATTGCATGTCAATAAAAAATAAAATCCAAATTAATCATTTTATATATAAGTATAAAAACTGATTCTTCTCAGAGGCTGCAGAAGATTGGCAGGAGCAACGGCAAAGGACAGTGAGGCAGGCATTGCAGGGCAACGGAAGGTCGAGCAGTCACCAAGATGCGGGGCAACACACTTAGGGAACAACATTGGTTCCCAGGAAACCGGCCTTGATAGTCCAGGAGAAACGCTCTCATCTAAATCAGGTGCAGGTGAGTCTCCAGGTGTGATTTGTCCTGGGACAAAATTTCTCTCCATCTGTGGGTCTATGAAACTTGAAAATGAATTGCTTCTAAAATACAGTGGTGTATACACAAACATAAACTCAAAATGGATGAAAGACCTAAGTGTGAGACAGAAACTGTCAAAACCCTAGAGAAGAAAACAGGCAACAACCTCTCTGACCTCAGCCGCAGCAACTTCTTGCTTGAAATGTCTCCAAAGACAAGGGGAATAAAAGCAAAAATGAACTACTGGGACCTCATCAAGATAAAAAGTTTCTGCACATGGGGTGCCTGGGTGGCTTAGTCGGTTAAGCGTCCGACTTTCACTTAGGTCATGATCTCGCAGTTTGTGGGTTCGAGCCCCACGTTGGGCTCTGTGCTGACAGCTAGCTCAGAGCCTGGAGCCTATTTCAGAGTCTGTATCTCCCTCTCTCTCTGACCCTTCCCTGCTCATGCTGTCTCTCTCTCTCTCCTAGAAATAAATAAAAATATTTAAAAAAAAAAGATTCTGTACAGCAAAGGAAACAATCAACAAAACTAAAAGGCAATTGACAGAATGGGAGAAGATATTTGCAAATGACATATTGGATAAAGGATTAGTATCCAAAATCTACAAAGAACTTAACAAACTGAACACCCAAAAAACAAATAATCCAGTGAAGAAATGGGCAGAAGACGTGAATAGACACTCTTCCAAAAAAGACATCCAGATGCCCAATAGACACATGAAAAGATGCTCAATATCACTTATCATCAGGGAAATACAAATCAAAACCACACTGAGATACCACCTTACACCAGTCAGCATGGCTAAAATTAACAACTCAGGAAACAAAAGATGTTGGTGAGGATATGGAAAAATGGGAACCGTCTTGCACTGTTAGTGGGATGCAAACTGGTGCAGCCACTCTGGAAAACAGTGTGGAGTTTCCTCAAAAAATTAACAATAGAACTCCCCTATGACCCAGAAATAGCACAACTAGAAATTTATCCAAAGGATACAGGAGTGCTGATGCATAGAGGCACATGTATCCCAATGTTTACAGCAGCACTATCAACAATAGCCAAATTATGGAAAGAGCCCAAATGTCCACCCACTGATGAATGCATAAAGATGTGGTTTATATATACAATGGAATACTACTTGGCAATGAGAAAGAATGAAGTCCTGCCATTTGCAGCAATGTGGATGGAACTAGAGGGTATTATGGTAAGTGAAATAAGTCAGTCAGAAAAAGACAGATATCATATGTTTTCACTCATATGTGGAACTTGATAAACTTAACAAAAGACCATGGGTGAAGCAAAGGGGAAAAATAGTTTCAAACAGAGAAGAGGCAAACCATAAGAGACTCTTAAATACAGAGAACAAACTGAGGGTTGATTGGGGGTGGGGTATAGGGAGAGGGGAAAATGGGTAATGAGCATTGAAGAGGGCACCTGTTGGGATGAGCACTGGGTGTTATACGTAAGTGATGAACCACAGGAATCTACCTCTGAAACCAAGAGTATACCCTATACACTGTATGTTAGCTAACTTGACAATAAATTATATTAAAAAAATAAAATAGAGTGGTGTAATAGGTATGTGACAGACATTTCCATTTCGAAAAGAAGAAATTAGAAGGCATGAAGGGTCACAGGTACCAAGAAAGTTTAACATAGCGGGTCAAATTCCATTAGGTTTCAAGACCTGAAAATAATCCTCTGTTGCTCAAAGCACTCTCCTCTGGCCTACAACAGTTCTACTGGCCTCTGCTTCTTTATCCCCTTCAGTCCAAGGTGACAGCATTTCTGCTGAAACGACATTCCTAAAAGCTTATGGGTCCCCTGTGTACCTCCTGGGGATCTAGGCTATTACACAAGAGAGCTCTCCACAGATCTCTCCTGGATAACTCCACCTCTATCCCTTGCCTCTGCTGAGATGGTTGAGAGGAACTGTGAATCACATGCCTACTGTGTTCTGCAAAAATTTTCAACCACACCCTCGGCCTTCTCTTTAGAGCAACACTTTCTTAACAATGAGTCTCCTAATATTAGCTTTTATTTTTGTAACCTAGATAGGCTGAGAGAGTCTCATATCATTAAGTACTGTTCTATTTTGTTGAGTAGTTTCTTTCCTCTTGCATTTTACTACATTCATTAAGGAAAAAGCAGGCTGCACCTTCAACATTTTGCTGGGAAATCTCCTCAGCTAAACAGTATATTCATTGCTTGAAAGTTCCGCTTTCTACACAACTGGAGGACACATCATAAATTTTATGCCACTATGTAACGAGGATTACCTTCCCTCTAGTTTCTGATAGTGGGTTCCTCATTTCCTTCTGAGAACTTCACCAGAAGTGGTTTCAACATTCACGTTTCTACCAACAGTCTCTGAAAGGCAATCTTCAAAGATCCTCTATCCAAACAAGGTAATATTCGTGGAGTTTTGGGAATGAGGACATAACTTTTGGGGACGACCATTCAACTTTATACAAGAGGTAAGTCAAGAATGTAAGATCCTGACTGCTGTTTACCTGGTCCATTTTTCAGGGTTATGTATGTGTATAGTGAACAGCCTTGATATATCTTCCTCCAGGACAAAAAAAAAGGCTTGCTGACTTCTTTTTGTAAAATACAGGTTCCTCTGTGCACAGAGGAACTGTTCCACAGTTCCTAATGCAACTTAGCGTGTACACCAGCGTCCATTTGGACACCTTCACATACTCTCCATGAGACTTCATGGGGAAGCAAAAGTGTTACTGATATTAACATGTTCATGAGCATGCTGCTTGTTATATGGTGAGTAATAAAGTCCTTGTCTCCAACTCAGGAATCTCGTGTCATCTGTCAGCATCAATGAAACAGTAATAGGCTAACGTATTAGCTTGTACATAGGGCAAAATAAGTTCTAGCCCTGACAGATTGGAGAACAAAAACTCCACAGTCAGGAAGTTGGAGGTTGAATGACAATGAAAATGAATACCTCCTGGGAGTTCAGAAAAATCTTGGGAGAGCATTGAATTCTCCTACAAGAGTGGAATAGGGATTTGAAGGAGTCTTATCACAATTTTTAGAAGCAGAGAGACTCTGGCTAACATCTAGGTAATACTTCCCTGCCTAATGGCTTGTGTCTACTTTTTTTTTTTTTTTTTTGAAAACAAATAGTATATGCATGTATCATTTATTTGACAACTACTCTGTACTCATATTAAAGAAATATGTGCATCACTTCCATGGCCAGAGATAAGTCCATTAATATATTATTAAGGCTAAAGGGGTGTTATGGATGAATTGCAATCCCCAAGTTCCTCTATTGAAATCCTAAGTCCTAGTGTGATTATATTTAAAAATAGGGCCTTTAAGGAGATAATTAAGGTTAAAAGAGGTCATAACGTGGAACCCTACTCTGACAAGACTGGTGTCCACATAAAGGAAGAGTACCAGACAGTTCTCTCTCCATGTGCTCCCAGAGGTAAGGCCGTGTGAGGACACACGAAGGCGGCAGGCCACACGTCAGAAAGGAGGTCTCACCACAAACCAACTCTGATGGCTCCTTGATCTTGGGTGACCAGAACTGTGAGAAAAATAAATTTCTGTTGTTAAAGCCACCCAGTCTGTGATATTTTGTTAATGGCTGGCCCAGCAGAATGAGACAGGGAGAAAGATTATACCAAAGATTTTTCATTTACTCTTCTGAGTTTGAACGATAATTCTGCCAGTCCACGCATGTGCATTTCTAAATACAGGAGAGATATATACTAATTCCACTTATATCTTTTAAGCTCACATTTTGTGTGAAAAAAAATTCAAAGTTTTTCCCTGACAAAATAACTGCATCAAGCCTTGGACTGCTGTGGCACGTAGATGATTTTGAGGGCCTTTCACCTTTTTTGATCTTGCAGGCAATAAACATCTTCAAAAGTCTACCGTAAATTCTTCTTAAATTCACTCATTATGACTTAGTACTTCCTGAGAACTCAATGGATTCTCTTTTTTTCATAAAGATGAGGAGGGTGAGTTGCCATCTGGCAGACTCACTGTCTCCTAGTGGCCTAGAGGAATGGGAATGCCCAATCCTCTATTCATTTTCTATTTTCACATTTTATTCTTAAATTCCTTCTGTGTGAAAGGAGAAATCCTCCTTCGCCCTCTCTCACAGAATAGCATTCTTAGCAAGTCAATGCCTGCCGAATAACTTGCTCAGTAACAAGATATGCCTCACATATCCTGAGGCAATGTATGGAAACAACAGGCATAACTGAAGTGAATATTTCCTCTATTAAATCTCTATTCACAGGCCACTTCTCTATAAACTTTGGTTCTGGTCTTCCTCTCCAATGCATGCCTACATACACCCTTCTTCTAACTCCCTTGATACTCGCGATTTGTATTTCTTACTGTGGTGGACTGCCTTGAAAAGTTACTCCACCAGCCTCCTGTGTGAGCTCCTCCTGGAGAGCTGTGACATCATTCCCTCTCCACCTGTCTGATCTCACCTCCTGTCGTATTCCTTCAGCTCACTCAGCTGGACTCTGGCTTTTCCTTCAACACATGCTGACTTCTAGCCTCTTGCATAGTTCCCTCTGCATGGAATATTCTTTTCCCAGAAATTGTCACACATGCTGACTTCTAGCCTCTTGCATAGTTCCCTCTGCATGGAATATTCTTTTCCCAGAAATTGTCACACATGCTGACTTCTAGCCTCTTGCATAGTTCCCTCTGCATGGAATATTCTTTTCCCAGAAATTGTCAAGTTCACTCTTGCTGCCTTTGTGTTTCATCAAACATCAGTCTATCAGAGCTGTCTTTCCTCACTACCTGTGGTAGTCAGGTGACCTCCAGTGATACACCTCCCCTGTTATTCATGTCTTTGTGTGATCCTCTCCCCTGTGACTTCAAACCAATAAAAGTGAAGATTCAAAACAGAATGGAATGCCCTAGGATGTATCACTTCTGCGACTACATTACATAAGACTGTAACTTCTGTCTTGCTAACAGATGCAACTCCTTCTTTATCTTTGATGAAGCAGAGACCCAAAGGGCGAGGAACTCTGGGCAGCCTCCAGTGAAAGCTAGTGAGGAACTGAGGCCCTCAGCCTAACAGCCCAAGAGAAAATGAATCCTGCCAACAACCAAAGTGGGCAGAAGTGGATCTCTCCTCAGGTAGGCATTCAGATGAAGCCCCAGGCCTGATCCACACCTTGAACGCAGCTTTATGAGATACCCTGAAGCAGGGGACCCCAGTGAGGCCAGGCCCAAGTTCCTGACCCACAGAAACTGTAAGATAATAAATGTATATTATTTGAAGTCATTGCCTATGGTAATGTGTTCTGTAGTAATAGATAACTAACACAGAGCCCCGTGTGAAATAATACATGCCCGTTTCCCACCCCTGCCCAGCATTTTCTATCTCCCTTACTCTGCTGTATTTTTAATAATGCATCACTACCTCACATGTTGGAAATCTATCTTTTTTATTTGTCTGCCTCCCTCATTGGAATCTGTATGGGGAGATCTAAGTTTTGTTGGAACTGAAACTTCTACAATTCAGGGCAGAGTGACTTTTTAAGGAAAAAAACGATAAAATTATGAAACTGAATTCAGGTATTAAATACTTAATAAGAATGAGAAAACAATCCTAGGAAATTACATATTTTTAAAAGCTGAAAAATCTGAAAAACTAATACACATTTTTGCTGATTGCCTGACATACTTCTGTAGCACCCTTTTCCTATAGTTTTTGGCTCTTTATCTTTTAATTACCTCTTCACTTCAACAATTTTATAAAATTATATTGTCTAAATGTATTCAATATTTTTTGGCATGGTAAGTTGAATTTTATTTTTTTAGGTTTATTATTATTATTATTAACATTTATTTATTTTGAGAAACAGAGAGCATGAGCAGGGGAGGGGCAGAGAAAGAGGAGAGAGAGAGAATCCCAAGCAGGCTCTCTGCTGGAGGCTGACGTGGGGCTCGAACCCGAGAACTGTGAAATTATGATCTGAACTGAAACAGAGAGTTGGACACTGACCTCACTGAGCCACCCAGGTGCTCCAGTAAGTTGAATTAAAAAAAAAATTACTATATAAAGTTAAGAAAATTTCCCTTCATTTCCATATCTCCTATTCATAATGTCATGTAAACGTTTAGGACTGTCTTCCAGGATCAAACAGGAGCTATAATATTTTAAGTTCCCTTGACAGTTCTTTACAGGGAGTAATCCAGAAACTCTTTGACTTAGTGACTTTTCTCAACCAGTTCTTTTGCTGATATCTTTGTTGAAATGTATTACATTGGGTACAAAAGAGACAGTGACCTCAACTTTTGCATAGCAGGCTGTGTGAACACATGGAAAGTGGTGTGCATTGTGAGGGTCCTTGAAGCATCAGCTTTACTGGCTGTATGGTATATCTGTCCTTGTCCCTAAGAGTAGGGAATCTGTCTGTTTTATTCACTGTGCTATTCCCCAGTAATCAGAAGAGTGCCCAGCACATGGTTGTGACTCAATAATAATCAGCTGAATTGACAAACTGCTCTTTGTTTCACCTTTCTACCTAACAATAACATATATATAATGGGAGATCAATAAAGACCAGTTGAGTTAATAAATATGAGTTCTGGATTGGCTCAAAGCAAGATGCTTGAATGCAGGCTACTGAGAAGATATACAAATAGATGGATTACAGGGTAGATTAGTAAATACGTATACATATAAGTACACACATGTACAAATATACATACATATTTCATTTTGTACTAGAATTTTAGAGAACATTCAACATTGGTTTTTATCTACCTATAGGAGAATCCTGAAAAGAAGGACTATTTTAGGGGGTGATGGGGTAGCAGAAGAATGCCAGTGCTAATGTACATGGATTTTTTTAAACTGAAAAATCCGCATACTGAGCAAGACCAACAGTGTTTCATAGTGCCTCAACGCTTAGGGTTTGAATAGCTCAGTGACCTTGAGCACGCTCCACATCCTAAATCAGCCACCACTTCTTCACCTGTGAAGTAGATACAATACATAAATCTACCTCATTGTGACCAGACAGTGCATATAAAACTTTTCACACAGGGGCGCCTGGGTGGCTCAGTTAAGCGCTGGATTTCAGCTCAGGTCATGATTTCACAGTTCGTGGGTTGGAGCCCTGGGTTGGGCTGTGTGCTGACAGCTTGGAGCCTGGAGCCTGCTTTGGTTTCTGTATCTCCCTCTCTCTCTGCCCCTTCCCCACCTCTCAAAAATAAATAATCATTAAAAAATTTGTTTTTTAAACTCTCCATCCAGTGCCTAGCAAATGATGAGCTCTTAGTAAAGACAGCTGTTTTTGCTTATTTTATTTACTATTAATGTCATTATATGTTACTGAGGATAGCATATTTTTTGAAAAATTTTAAAAAGGCATACCAATTTGTGATCCCACCTTCACCTCTACCATGAAAAGAAATCCTAAATGAATTTCCATTTAAGTTTCTGCGAACTGCTGTAGAATGGGTGGGAGAGCGTCACATTGCTGCATTTTGCTGAGGCATATTCAGAGTGCACCACAAAAGCCAAGAAAATATTATCAGTTGGTGGATCCTCCAGGAAGCCACACAAGCAGGAAACGGGGTTACTCAGATCCTGACTTTAAACTTCGAAAACAGACTTCAAACTCTGAAGTGTAGCTAATCATTACTTAGAATATGCATGACAATGAAAAATGGTCATAGGTCACATTAGATCATTTGAACACACACACAACCACAGGAACTCATTTTCAATAGCATTGGTCTTCAGGCTAAAAGGACAAAAAATGCAGAAATAATGTAGAAACCCTCTCCTGCCCCTAAAAAAAAAAAAAAAACCCAAAGCAAGTAAACATAGAAATTATAGGTGCTCTAGAAATGACCACATATTGTATACAGATTTAAGTTCTATTATAACTATAGTCCTTTAGAAAAAAAAAAAAAAAAAGGTAGTGCAAAATCCAAAAGATAAAGTGACCCTTATAGCTGCTTTTGGATTATAGCGGCAGGACATTTACTTGCTTTCAGTAAGAAAGAAAAATGAAATTTTTCTTTAAAAGACTTTTTCAGCATAGGGGTGCCTGGGTGGCTCAGTTGGTTATGTCCGACTTCAGCTCAGGTCATGATTTCAAAGTACATTGCTCTCTGTGCTGACAGCTCAGAGCCGGGAGCCTGTTTCAGATTCTGTGTCTCCCTCTCTCTCTGCTCCTCCCCCCTCCCACTCTATCTCACTCACAAATAAATAAAACATTGAAACAAATTTGAAAGACTTGGTTTTCAATGTTAAGTACTACTTTCAGTAAGGATCTAGGTACTACCTTTTTCCTCCACAGGTGATGTTAGAAATGGAAAAGCAGAGCTCCTGAGGGGCTGCCTTGAATCCTCCAAGTCCCCCCAGGTCCGATGCTGCTGCCATAGGTTAGGCGCTACAGAAAGGACCCTTAAACAGGTCTCTTCAATACATGAATGATGATCAAAATAGATGAATACCAGGTATATGGATTTTTAAAAAAATAGCTTTATATATTTTTATATATATATATAAAAACATATTTATATATGTTTTTCCAGTTTGCAAAATATTTTTCCATTCATAATCTTATTTGGTCCTCCCATTGACCCAGAAAGGTAGGGAATAGTTTGCCTGCGATAAGCAAAGTCACTCAGAACAATGGCACTTGGTTTACTCTTCAGGGCTGGAGTTCTCTCTGTGGTGCCATGCACATTAAATGTGCTTAATCCTGGCACACTTTGTTGTATAGCACTTTACTTTATTGAGCTTCACGAATGTTACATTCTTTTTTTAGCAAATTGAAGGATTGTGGCAATCCTGTGTCAAACGAGTCTATTGCCTACATTTTTCCAATAGCGTTTGCTCACTTCATGTCTCTGTGACATATTTTGGTAATTCTTGCAATATTTCAAACTTTTCCATTATCATTATTATATTTGTTATGGTGATCTATGATTAGTCATTATGACTTGCTGAAAACTCATATGATGATTAGCACTTTTTAGTGATAAAGTATTTTTAAATTAAGGTATGTGCTTTTTTGGACATAATGCTATCTTATACTTAATAGACTACAGTATAGTATAAACATAACTTTTGCATACACTGAGAAGCCAAAAATTTACTTAACTCACTTTATTGCCATATTTGCTTTATTCTAGTGGTCTAGAATTGAAGCCCCATTACCTCTGAGGTATACCTGTTCATGTTTGTTTAGTGTAGTGGCTCTCAACTGGGAGAATTTTGTCCCTTGGGGGATTTTGTAATTTCTGGACATATTTTTGGTTGTTATGCTTGGGTGGGGGGTGGTGTCTCCTAGCGGTTAGTGGGTGATGGGCCAGTGATACCACTCAACATCCTATAGTGCACAGGACAGCCCCTCGACCCACCCCCACCACACCCCCCTGTCTTGGAAGAATTATCTGGCCCCAATGTCAATAATGCCCATGTCGAGCAGCTCTGATGCAAACAATGAACTGTCTTGTAATTACCATTAAGTTGATTAAGTTGTGGTGGTTTTAAAATCTGTCTGGGAACTACAGAATTAAAATCTGTCTTCCCATCAAGAGAATAAATCTCCTCCCTCAGAATCTTGGTGAGACTTTGTGATTGCTTTGATGAACAGAAGCAGTTGCAGGATTTCTGAGTCTAGGTTAGAAAAGAACATGCAATTTCTGCCAGTATGTTGGGGGGGACACATGCCTTTGGATCCCTGAATCATCGTACAAAAAAGTCAGGCTATCAGAGAGTGCCATAATTGCAAGGCCACTTGATGGGGCCACATGAAGAGACAGAGCTGCCTACCATCTGACAGTAACCACATGAAAAACCTCAAGCCAGTTGTCCAACAAAGATATTCCTAAAGTCCTACTCAAGAAATTATGAGAGATAACAAATGATAGTCGTCATTTTAAGCCACTAAGTTTTAGAGTGATAGATTACATGGCAATAGCTAACCAGAACAATCTCCAAATAAGTCACTCATAGTCAAGTGCTCTGGCAAACAGAATGTCTTCTCTCTTCCCCTAAAGGGTCTGACCCATGGAAGAACAGAAATCTTAACCAGAGGACTGCCACTTCTCAAGTGGAATAGATTATAATCAGTCTATGGGAAATAGATGACCCAGTTAGTGGGGGAGAGGCAGGGGTTGTCAAAGAGATTTTCAGAAGAAATTCTAAAGAGCCTTTTGAAATGATGGACAGCACACTGTAGGCTAGAATCCTGGGCATTATTCATTTCAAAAACTGATTATTATAAAACTGAGGCACTTATTAGATGATCTTTTGATGTTATTCTAGGCCTAAATTCTAGAATATTCTAATCTACATATATTTTTCAAAAGATAGGCATATTTAAATAGTAACTTCAAAAGTACACCCTGATGGGGGCGCCTGGTGGCTCAGTCGGTTACGCCTCTGGCTTCGGCTCAGGTCATGATCTTGTGGCTTGTGGGTTCAAGCCCCGAGTCGGACTCTGTACTGATAGCTAGCTCAGAGCCTAGAGCCTGTCTTCGGATTCTGTGTCTCCCTCTCTTTCTGTCTCTCTCCTGCTCACTCTATCTCTCTCTCAAAATAAATAAAACATTAAAAAAATAAAAATAAATTTTAAAAGTACACCCTGATAAATATAAAGAATGAGAGTTAAAATAAATAGGAAGCATCACTTTACATCCACCAAACTGATAAAAAGTTTAAAAAAAAACACTACAAAAAGTAAATTAAATTCTTAATGTTGGTGAAATTTATAAATTCACACATTATTGATACTTACACTGTTCAATATTCGACAAAAGCTAAAAAATACACATAACTTTTGGCTCAGTAATGCCTCCTCTGGAAACTGTCAGAAAGGAAAAAGGAAAGAAAAAGCTTCTTGTACAGTGATATTTATAGCCACATTATTTACAGTAGGGGAAAAAGCCCACAGGAAACAACCTAAATATCCAACAATGAAACAATAGTTAGCCATGATATGGCCGGATGCATTAATGCAAAGTTGTAAATACGAAGCCCATATAGAAAAGCATATATAAAAGATATCAAGTGACAAAAAAACCCAAATTGTTTATTTTCATATAAAAGGTACATATATCTATAAACAAACTACTTTCACACTTATAAATATCATAAGAAAGAATATAAATATATTCTGTTCAGATGAATATTTTAGTATATCCACTTTTCTGGAAGAATATTAAAACGTTCTGCTTTAATTACTCAAGCTTAGTATTTTATTTTTATTTTTTTTAAATGTTTTATTTATTTCTAGGAGAGAGACAGCATGAGCAGGGGAGGGTCAGAGAGAGAGGGAGATACAGACTCTGAAACAGGCTCCAGGCTCTGAGCTGGCAGTCAGCACGGAGTCCGACGCGGGGCTCGAACCCATGAACCGCGAGATCATGACCTGAGCAAAAGTCGGACGCTTAGCCGACTAACCCACCCGGGCGCCCCTAGTATTTTACTTAAAAAAAATTTTTTTTTTAATGTTTATTTTTTGAGAGAGACAGAGAGTGAGTGGGGGAGGGGCAGAGAGAGGGAGACAGAATCTGAAGCAGGCTCCTGGCTCTGAGCTGTCAGCTCAAAGCCGGACATGGGGCTCGAACTCTCACATCAAGAGATCATGACCTGAGCTAAAGTCAGACGCTCAACCGACTGAGCCACCCAGGCACCCCTCAAGCTTACTATTTTAATAGACATATTAAAGTTATCTGAATTCTAGTTTTATGATTTTTTAAATATTTTTTTACCAATCTTTTTTTTTTTTTTTTTTTTTTTTTTTATTTTTTACCAGGTCCTGGGAATATAATGATGTACAGGATTGAAGGAGATTTTAGAGAATGTATTCAGTGGGGGAGTCAAGCTGAAGCTTGACTGCTTTATGAGAACAGAATAGGGGAATGGGAAAGCACTTGGGGGAAAAAANTCAGACGCTCAACCGACTGAGCCACCCAGGCACCCCTCAAGCTTACTATTTTAATAGACATATTAAAGTTATCTGAATTCTAGTTTTATGATTTTATATTTTTTTACCAATCTTTTTTTTTTTTTTTTTTTTTTTTAGCACTTACTATATACCAGGTCCTGGGAATATAATGATGTACAGGATTGAAGGTGATTTTAGAGAATGTATTCAGTGGGGGAGTCAAGCTGAAGCTTGACTGCTTTATGAGAACAGAATAGGGGAATGGGAAAGCACTTGGGGGAAAAAAGACATCTGCGCTGTCCTAATACTTTTATTCAACTTGTTACTTGTCAATACAGCTAGCCTGGTTGGACATTTCAAGACAAAGAAGAGACATTTTAGGAGCAAACTAACTCTATAAAAGAATTGAAGGGAAAAAAAATTAATGAAAGAAGTATTTTAGCAAACTCAGATAAACCTGCAGATAGAGGTTTTTTTTTTTTTATTTTGCATATTCTAATTGGAAAGAACTAGGAAGTTTTCAGCTTGGCCTTTATGCAGAAAGTGTGCCTTAATTTAAGCTACAGTGGGTGTACTCCATGTCTAATGCAGTCATCACTCATTCAACAAAATTCAGCTTGGCAAATGTGAAAAAGACATGACCTCTGTCTTAAGGTTTGCAATCTATGGGGGTTAGAGCTGCGTAAGCGGATTTCTGAAATAGAAAGTGACAACGGCTATGAATGTGAGGAGGCTACCCAAATTGGACTGGGGTTAGGAAGGTTTCCTGGGGTGCATGAGCCTCAATGAAATTGACACATAAATGATGTGCAGAATAGGGGTTGGGGTGTAAAGAGTATTTCAGAAAGAGAGAACACAGACAAAGGTAAGACACCATGGGACTGTACTCTTAAAAAGGGTTACGGTCATACCTCACTTAGACCATAACAAAAAAGTAGTAATAAAATGATGTCTGATAATTTGGGGGCAAAATTAAATACTTTGATAATAAAGGGGTTTCTTCCTTTCTAAAAACGTTTTTATTTATTTTTGAGAGAAAGAGAGAGCAGGGGAGGGCCAGAGAGAAAGGAAGACAGAGGATCCAAAGTGTGCTCTGTGCTGAGTGGAAAGCCCCATGTAGGGCTCAAACTCATGAGCCATAAAATCACGACCTGAGCCAAAGTCAGACACTTAACTGATTGAGCCCCCAGGCACCCCTAAAGGGGTTTCTTAATTACTATGTACTATAGTTTGAATGTTTGTGTCCCCCCACCAACTTGAAATCCTAACCCCCAACGATTATGGTATTAGGGAGTGGGCCCTTTGAGAGGTGCAGAGGCTTCGCTCTCATGAATGGGATTGGTGCCTTATAAAAGAGGCTCCAGAGAGACTCCAGCCCCTTCCATCAGCCAAGATCCAGGAAGAGGCCTTTCACTGGAACATGACCATGCTGGTACCTTGATCTTGAACTTCCAGCTTCTATAGCAGTGAGCAAAACATTTTTGTTTGTAAGCCACCCAGTCTGTGGTATTTTTTTTTTTTTTTAATAATCCAAGGTATACTTTTATTTTTTTCTTCTCCCTGTATCATTTTTTTTTTTTACAAATAGTTTATTGTCAAGTTGGTTTCCACATAACACCCAGTGCTCATCCCCACAAGTGGCCCCCCTCCGTGCCCATCTCCCCCCTCCCCCCTGCATCCATCAGTCCTCAGTTTTTTCTCAGCATTCAAGAGTCTCTCATGGTTTGCCTCTCTCCCTTTCCCCCACCATTTCCCCCCTTCTTCTCCCCCATGGTCCTCCTTTACGTTCCTCCTAATCCTCCTAAAAGTGCAAACATATGATATTTATCCTTCTCTGCCTGACTTATTTCACTCAGCATAACACCCTCAAGGTCCATCCATGTTGCTACACAAGGCCAGATTTCATTATTTCTCATAGCCATGTAGTATTCCATAGTATAGATAAACCACATCTTCTTGATCCATTCGTCCGTTGATGGGCACTTAGGCTCTTTCCATGTTTTGGCTATTGTTGAGAGTGCCGCTATAAACTGTGGTATTTAGTTATAGCAGCCCAAATGGACTAAAACACTATATGACACTTATATAAATTATTTATTTAATCATCTTTCAATTTTTCATTAAGTCTTTTTAAAATTCAGGCTATTTCTTACCTCTCTTTACTAAAAAAGAAAATAAAGAACACATAAAAGTATCTCAATTTCCAAGGCTAAGTTATTCTTCTTTCCCCCCCAACAATATTAATAACTACATAGAAAAACTAAGTCAATTGTTCTAAAATATCTACTTATACACTAGCATTTGGAATATGGCTTAGGGAAGGTTATAAAATCCAAAAGATTCAGTGTCCATATTCTAACAAGCATCCATGAAGCTATTTGGTTCAAGGACCTGCAGGTAACTGGTAAACAATTTGGAATAGAGTTATCTGACTGAGCTGACCAGAAGGCAGCTTGCATTTAGTCTGCATTTCCACACGGTATCCATGGGAATGAGATCAGGCGTGCACAAAGACAAACAAAGGCTACCCTCAAATGAATGAGAGAGAATGACAAATGCCAGTGTTCAAGGCATCCATGGGCACAAGAGCTTTGCTCATGCTTTTCAAAACACAATGAAATAATCTCTTACACTGACAATACAGTGTCCATCACTCGTTTATTTCCATGGCTCTGTTTAAACATTAACCTCATTTTTCATACAGAAAGTCTTTCAATGATCGGGAGTTATGTATGGCTTCTGTAGTAAAAACTGTCTCTAGTCACTTTAAACTACAAAAAGGAAGAATTGCAGTTACCCTTTCAGAACACAGAATAATAATGCGGGAATCGTCACTCACAAAATCGCACAGTTGCCATGAGCTATTTGGACAACAGAACAGACAACTCTTTCAAAGGCAGAACAATATATTTGAAAATTATGAACAGAATATTCTATGGACCTGAAAACATTAGCAAAATATGCAGTTCAAGTTTATACTGGTTAGTAAATGGAATTTACATGTGCAAGAGTCAGCAGGCACAGACTGGAAAAAATACTTGAATACGAGCTCTTCGGATTAATCACAACTTTAACAAAATTAAGAACTGACATTAATTTCTTTTCTAATTTATATAATTAAATGGAAATGTTTTAAAACACTTTGAAAACACCAGTGAGTTGCACAGAATAAAAGGCTTCAATATTTTACTAACAGAAACTTTCAAAGCCAACTCTAATTCTCTGTGTTATATGGGACTATGATTTCTGAAAAGATGACTTTGAGGATCTTTATTATACTGGATAGAAATAAAGAACTAAAAGCTTAACTGGAGAAACCTATCTGGAGCTCTAAAAACACCTCTTTGGGTTTTTTTAGGAAATCTGACTAAAGCATGGATATTAATTCAGTGACCAGAATTGGAATATTGTTATATATTATACACCTTAAAAACTATGCTAAGTTTATTAATTACAGCTTCTTTAGTGTGGTAAGTATGTTCTGAAACAAAAATATATACAAGCAACACACTGGAGGGTGGGAGGGTGCCTATTCCCACCGCTTAGCTCTGCATCCCTCACAGTCATTAATTTCAACTTGGTCTCATCAGTCCATATCCTCTCCATGTTATATCCCAGAATGCACTCTGCCTTCCCTATATGGTCATCTGTGGCTTCCAGGCTGTTGACAGAGCTGTTGCTGTTGCAGCTATATGATCCCCTCCCCCCCTTCTCTCTGATGACCCCTTTGCCTTGGACATCAGTGCTCCTTCTCTCCCCCCATCTCTCCTGTGTTAGGGACTCCTGCCACATGTAGATGTCTCAATGCAATTCTCAAAAAGCACAAGTGGACCATGCAATACCATAAGCAATAGAAGTAAAAAAACAAACAGAAAAATACCTCATTATAATAATTGTTCTGTAAATCTCTCCTGTGCTTGTTTGTTTGTTTGTTTGTTTGTTTATGCATGCCTCTCTCCTCCTGTCCCTCAGCCACTCCCTCTTCTCTTTTAGGGTCTAACTTCCTGACACTGTCTGCATTTCCTCAGGGTCCACTTACTCCTCAGCCTACTCCACTCTGGCTTCCGATTTTTCACTCCATGGAGACTGCCCTTGTCAAGGCTGTCTGACGTGCTTGGCTCCTGTGAAGATGACCCTACTGACCAACTCTTCCCTCTCAAAACATTTGTGTGGTGCCCCACTTACTGTAGACTTCTTCCTACTTACTGCTCCCACTGCTCCTTCTCTCTCCCTGGCATCTCTTCTTCCTCACCTGACCCTCTCAGGTAGTCCCTTGGGTTGTGGACAAAGCTGTCTTCTGGTCTCTGCCTGACTCATCAATGCCATGTCCTCAATGACTCTCCAGGTGCCTCTGACTCCTAAATCTCTATCCCTCATTGTCCTCTCTCCAGTGTCTAACAGTGCTCTATCTATAACTATCTATCTACTAGACATGTGCCCTGGATGTATCCAACAACCTGTCATGGTAAACTGATTATCTTTTTCGTCTAAGTTGCCTTCTTTCCTCGCCTCCCTGTCTCAGTCAGTAGCACCTCACTGAGTTGTCCACTTCCAAAACCTAGGCCTCCATCTTATCTTCTCCCTCAGTTGCTGCCACTGTATAAATCAACCACAAATCTTGTCCATTCTCCCTTGCTACCTTTCAAATGCATCCCCTGTGATCTTTCCCTACTGCTACTGGGTTTTAGCACCATCATCCCCCAATAAAACTAAAACCAGAACTATTTCTTTCCTAAGAAAGGTAGTGCCTTCAGCCTGGCCTCCATTCAATTCACCATCTACCCTGAACTGAAGTAATCTACTCAAGAAGCCAGATGATCATGTCACTCCCCTGCTTAAGGCCCTTCAAAACCTTCCCATTGTCCTCAAAAATCCATGCTCCTGACTGCCATTTACAAGGTCATTTATGGTCAGGTACTTGTTAACCTCTCAGCTTTCACCTCCCGTGAAACACCTTGAACAGTGTGTTCTGGACATAATGACTTTCTCTTTTCCTATTCAAGTATCTAAAACATCTGACTCAGGAACTTGGAGACTTGGGTCCTGTTCCCAGTTATGTTACTCTCCATCTTATATTATTATCACTGATGTCCATTTTAAAAGGGAAGAACTGGACTCTGACCTCTTCGGTCCTTCACAGTAGATCTGAAGAGTAAAGATTCTTCCTGGTCTCTGTGAAGACTTGCCGGGAGGCTTGTTACTTATATGCATCACAGTGACATTTCTCCATCTTCTGAATTCAACATTAAGTTCAGTACCACTCATTTAGCAAGGAATTATCTATTACGTTATAGAAACTTATGGTACATATGTTATAAGCACAGACTACAAAATAACATAACAAACACAACATAACCATGTTTTAAATTACATAGACATTTTTTTTAGGCACAAAGAGGTAAATGGCTCTAAATTTCAGTAATCGAGAAACTCAAAAACAGTATCAAGGACCTGCTTTCTATCTTTCCATGGGGCTAGTGTATTGGCTTTATCCTCAAGCTAGCTGATGTCATGGTTGTAGGATGGTTACAGCTGTTCCAAGCTTCATGGGATCTGGCAATATGTTTCTTAACCAGTGTCTCCCTTAAGAATGAAATATGCTTTCCCAAAAGTCTCAAGCAGATTTCCCTCCACATGTCATTGCAATTACATGCCCATGTCTAAATCAGACACTGGAGAGAGGTATGAGATGATCAGGAATGGCTCAGGGCAATCACTCCTCAAAGTCCCCTGGACCTCCTAGCTGTGCAGAGGAGGAGGTAACCCAGTAATTGGACTTCTGTCAGAAAGGAGGATGGAAGGGTCCGAAGTTGGTTAGGTACCTTTCAGGGCATGAGACAATGTCCTTCCCTCATGGTCGAACTAGTTTCCAAATAGACTGTAAACGCTTTGGACCATGTTTCAAGTTTCCTATAGTTGGGCCTAGCATGTTGCCTTACATAAAAGTTACTGCATAAAAATACGTTCAAATGCTACTTTCCTGGAATTCACTACGGCCTGATCAACAAAGCACCTACAGGTCATCTGAAGGAACATCATAGGAATCACTTTCATATACAGGATCTATTGTTGCCTAGGATTTGTGGTAATAAGCTTCTCTTTAGAGAGACATTATTTTATGTGTTCTTCTAGGTAAATCAACAGTCACCATAACAAATGAAAAAAAAAAACCCACAAAAACCATCCTATCTTTGATTTGCCAATTAGAATGACAGCCTTCTGTGGTTCTTTCTCTTTTATGCTATGCTGAATCTTTCAGTCACTCCCCAAGCTAATTAAGGCTTCTGACGCTAGTGGTAACATTCATATGGCATCAGGATGATATTTTTGGTCCCAAATATTTTTCCCATTCTTCTTGAACTTCTTTAGTTTTGACATATTGACTTGAATTTGTGTCCTTATTTTGCTCAATGTCTAAAATTTCATAATTAGAAGCTCATCTCTTTACATTAACAGGCTTCTCCCTTTTAATAGGCCCACGGCTGTTAACACATTAAGACAGGAACAGACATCACCTACTTTAGAGGGAATTCATTCGAGCTGACGTATTCACTGACTCTTGGTGTTGAAACGTACCTATCTTGGTGGTCATCTCCCAACAACGTGATATAGGCAATACTGGAATTTTAATTTCTTAGGAAAGAGGAGGTGCAGGGCTAATATTTAAGCAATTGCTTCTAAATCTGACTGTGTATCAGAAATGTATGAATAATTGCCTTTAAATCCTGATCCTGAGCCCCAAAGCATGAATTTAAATCAAACAGTGGTTCATGAGCCAGAACTGCTGAGAGCAAAGCTTAGTAGGGGTGGGGCAGGTGTAGCTGGAGAGCCATGGGGTCGGGGTTACTTTATCAGAGGGTGGTTTGAGGCTATGGTGGTGCTGAGGATAAAGAGAAAGAGGGGGTTCAGGATTGGTTCCAGAAGTGAGAGTTTACCTCAGACTTCTCTTTTAGTTATAAAATAAAAACTTCCCTGCTTTATAATTTTGCTTGGCGTTGTCTCTTGTAACATAGGACAATGGTGAATTGCAGAGGGATGAGAGAAGGAAAAAAGCATGAAGGCAGTGAAGGCAAAGGGAATAGTACACGCATTTGTGTCTGTGCGGGATGAGTGTAGCAGAAGAAAGCCTGGACAGGCAGGCCAGGCTGCAGCCTCATGGACAGGCCAAAAACTCTGGACTTCACCCTATGTGAGATGGGAAGCCACCGAAAGTTTGAAGCAAGGGGTTGATTGGATACAGATAAGAGTTTAGAAAGATAACTAAACACATTGTCTCATCAGGGACAATGAGAAGAATGGACCAGAAGGAGAAGAGCAAAAAAACAGAAAAAACACTTTATAGTTGTCTAGACACAAAGAAAGCAACGAAAGTTACAGGAGGTTGGGGGGGTTGGGGGGGCGCAGGACAGAACTTGGAGACGGGCTGCGAGGCTGACGCATGGGGAAAGAGCCCCAGGTTTAGTGTTTGCATGATTATGTTGCCATTACATGACAGTAGAGAATTCTGGAGGGCAGGTGTTGACTTTGATTGAGGACATACTGAGGACATGCTTACTGGACGTCTAGGTGGAGCTATTCGGTAGCAGATGGAAATCCTGATCCGGAACCAGGAGAAGAGTCTGGCTGGAGATCCTGACTTGAATGGGGAACCGGCCCAAAGAGAACTGGTGGGATGAAGACAAGGACCCAGGAGGGAGCTCTAAACGCTAAGGACTGGGCTAAACAGATCAGCCTATAAGAGAGAGTGAGGAAGAACTGCCTGGAAAATAGGAGAAAAATAGGGAGACTAGAAGACAGAGGTGGAGGGTGCATCAGGAAGGATAGAGCTGCCATATTGCATATTAAAGGAAGCATTTACTTATTCTGAGAGAAATTAGAATATTTACAGTTTGAAGGGAATTAGAGAAAGGATTTGAAGGTATTCATTAAAGAGGCAGTGACGCCGGGCAGGGCGCCAGGCACAGGGAGAAAAGATGAGGATTATCTGTGGCTTGGCAGCACACGGGGATGTAAGTGCCATGGTGCGCTTTAAAATTACATTTTCCTTTCCTCTGTGGACCTATTATTTAGACTGTGAATTATCTGGGCCCCTTATGGTCTTTCTTTTCCATCCCTCACCCGCCGGCTACCATTTCAGTGACTGCAAGCACTTAAACCAAGGGGTGATCAATGCAAGGTGATAAATATGAAACTGAACCTTGAGCACTGCCTTTTCTTAAATACCCACAAGAAGGTTTACAGCAAGTGTATTTGACTCTAAGTGTTAAAATGAGATTCGAGGATTTTAAGTTTCTACAGTGGTTGGCACGTATGCTGGAGAGGATGTGAGATGTATAAACACACATGTATGCTTGTTACATTTTTACTTTTGATATGTATTTATATTACACAACTGTACATATGTATAATTTATAAGCAACTATATGTATGTGTGTAGTAATGATGACTACTTTAAAAATTTTACATACTTAGAGAAATGCCATAAAAAATTCCAGCTATCGCTGACCTAGACATTCAATTATTTATGTTAATCTTGGATATTCATGGTATCAACAAATGAGGTTGCTTTCCTAGGAACCTGAATCAATATCACAAATGACAAAGCTTTATTATGAGTATTTTTCTTGAATTAAGAGAAAACTTATTCCTTGAGTATGCAAATAACTGAAACAGGAGGAAGGAATAAATATAAAAAAATATTTGTACAGATGTCATTTTAAATCACCTCTGCTTGCTAGCACTGATTTGTCCTTATTAACTAACTCCAGGTTAAGAATCTCTATACCTGACTTCATGCCTTGGAGCAATACATTCCACTAAAGTATTTCTCACTGCTCTTCAAAAACAAGCCTCAACACTTCAAAGATAAGGAAATAATGTTATGTTTCCATAGCTTTTGTTAATAATGGGTAATTAAAGAAAGAAGAAAAGCTTGGATTTAAATGTCTGTTAGTTCCTGGGAAGGTTGTGGTGTTCCAGGGACTGATTTTAATGTGACCCCAACTTTATCTAAAACCCCTAGATTAGGGTTGATGGCTCCTCTAACCACCACAGAATATCTTGGGGGCCCAACACAGGAATATCTGTGAAGCACCAGACACAGAATTAGACAGAAAACCTAATGATGCCTAGTCTGTGCTGGGGGTAGGGATGGTGGTGTTATTTCTCTGTTATCTCTGGGAGTAAATGCTACAGGGTTATCTGGATTAGGTTTCTTCCAGAATAACGAATAGCATGTCTAAATGCCTCAATAGAGGATAAACAAATATATATAATACATATTTTCATAATATATGTATTTTTATTATATAATATATGCCATATATTATATATATCAGGAAATATTTAATATTATATATATATTCTTTGTAAAACACTTGTTTTGATCGTTGTTCAAACTACAGAATTTAAATGCGACTCCCCCTCCTCCTCCCAGTAAACTAACGTTCAGTAGTAAGCACACACTAGGCTCTGGAAAAGATTTGGAGAAGGTGCATGTGAGGGATGACGGTCAAACAACTTAGCGCAAAAGGAATCAGGTATTGGTCGGTCTCACTATCACAGCCCTGCATCTGGAGCTATGGCTTGTTAATTCTCTTGTTGGCAGCGGCTAAGATCAAGAAAGTAAAAAGAACTTTTCCTGGCCCAAGTTTACATTAAGTTGAACAGAAACGTCACAACAATTGGAGGAAGGCAGAAGGGAAGGAAGAATTTCTGTTCTGCCAAGTATTTAAGAGGCGCTTGGTTTCTCTGTGTCCCTTAAGGGAAGAAACATCAGTGCTGCGGCCTGAAGAAATGGGAGCATTAATTCACACACTTGGGCTGAAAAGCAAGTATTTGGGGCGCCCAGACTCCTGCAAAGCCACCAGGCATCGCGGAGTGTGGTGCGGGCGCTGGGCGGCACCTGCAGTCTAAGCCACCGGGCAGGACTCTCCATCTTCAGGACACCCCTTAGTCGCCACTTCTTCTGCCTGGGTGTGCGTGCGCGTGGGTCTAAAACCAAAGCGCGCAGTGAGCTGACTTTGAAGGGTGCTTCGCAGATAGGATTGAGTCAGGCCTTATGGGGACGCCAGGCGGGGGAGAGAGGGAATGGGGAGTCTTTCCCTATCCAGCTCCGGATGGCTGGGAGCCTGGGTCCACGTGGAATCCAGCAGAGAGAAGAGCTGCTTGCCCCCCGCATCCCGCAGACTCCTCCCTCCTGCACCCAGGCCCCGCGCAGGTCCCTCCAGCAGCTGATGGAGAAGGAAACTCCTCGCTTACCTTGACTGAGCAGTAACACCAGCAAGGGCGCACCCCCCGTCCATCCTGGCCGCATCCTGAGTCTGCCCGGGGACGGTAGCTGCTGTCGGTTTGCAGAGGAACTCCACAACCCGGACTCCTCAGAAGCGGGCCCGCGAGCTTTTCTCCCCCGCCCGGGTGAGGACAGGGAAAAGTTGCCTGGCAGCTCCTCGGGCGCCAGGGCCCGCCCCGCCCCGCCCCTCGGCCAGGCTAACACCGGATCTGCCCCGGCTCCGCCCCGCCGAGCCCAGGCCCTGCAGCCCCGCGGGGCACCTGCGCTGCCACACCCTCGGAAACCGCACCTTAACTGCCCTGCGAGGTCCAGGTTCCCGCATCGCCCAAGCCGCGGGGCTGGAGTCGGGGCGCTTGTCACTGGGCTGGCGGGGCACACCCGACGGGCGGGAGCCGGCCTCAAACTACCCCGCCCCCTGATGGCCTGCGGCCCGCCCGCGGGAGACCCCCGGTCTCCCGGAGAACCTTGCAACTTCTGCAGCCCTTCGTGGCTCCAGGCTCCTGGCAGAGGTGGAGAGCGATGGGGAGCCGCGAGTCCGAAGCCACGCTTTTCGGGGTGGCGCGGTGCGTGGCATTCTGTGCTTTTCTCAAGTGGGTGGAGAAGCGGACAAAAATAAGTGCAGAATGACCAGGTTAGAAACTAACTCGACAGGAAAGAAGATCTGCTCACAAGTTATGATTATCCGAGGTATATTTAAGCAAGACCTGTCGCAAGAGCACCGTGTGTGTGTGTGTGTGTGTGTGTGTGTGTGTGTGAGAGAGAGAGAGAGAGAGAAATCCTCATTCATTCCTCTCCTCCAAGATAATAAGCAGCTGATTTGATTACTGAGTTTAAGCGATTTACTTCAAGACACAGAGACAAGTGAGAGCCCATATATGAAATTATGACTCTTCCTCTTTGTACTACATGTGACCATTTCCTTCCATTACTTTAGTCTCAGATCTGGAAGCAGGACATTCTATAGCCCTATCTGAGACTTTTTACTTGCCAACTTAAGAAATAGAATATTCAATTTTTTTTCATCTGTTTTTTTTTCCTCCAAAAATTCACTCACAAATCGCCAGCACATTACTGAAAACAGAATTCTTCCAGGGACTCCTTTTGTGACATACTCAAATGTTTTAATAAAGCACAATTAAAGAATTATTAGACTAATCATTCTTATTATCGCCATTCCAAATCTCCGTGGAGCTGGTGGAATGAGCCCTATGGGATGCTTCGGATATTGCCACTCAGAAGTAAAGTGAGGGACACCTGGGCGGCTCAGTCCCATGAAGCGTCCAACTCTTGGTTTTGACTCAGGTCATGATCTCACGGTTGGTGGTTCCAACCCCACATTGGGCTCTGTGCTGACAGCGTGGAGCCTTCTTGGGATTCTCTTCCCTCCCCCCCAAATGTGCTTCTCCCCCACTCACGCTCTCTCTCAAAATAAATAAATAAACATTAAAAAAAAAAAAAGTAAAGTGGTTCAGGGTGGAAGGACTTAATTAATTGGTAAAAATCAAATGCTCCCCTTTCTAGCTGATGCTGGAGTCTTTTTTTTTAAAGTACTAAATTGGTATTCATCAGCTGCTGCTGCTTATAGTCATGATTATAAACTCAGTACTTTTGAATTAAAAATGTATAGCCCCTGGTTGTTTCCTGTTTTCTTATCTGTCATTTACTAATTCTACTTACTAATCCTGACAAACACTTGAAGCACTTTTTTTCTGACCTGTTTATGATACTCACCTGATTAGTAAGACTCCAGATATCACCTGAGAGCTCTTAGGTGGCCGCTCACTAACCCTGACACCCAGCCTTGACTCTCCTCACAGACTTCTTGCAGGAAGTCAGCCAGGTTTCAGTGAGATGAATATCTGTCTGTTTCCTTCTGACTCACTGAAATGTGAGTAAGTGTTTGGAACAGACCCTTGTTTGGGAGGCAGTATAGTTAGTTCCCTTCGTGTGAGACAGGAATCTGTGCTTTGTCTCTGGGTGCTCGAGAGGAAAATGCATGCTTCTTTGCTTTTGTGCTCAGAGCTGGGCAAGTTAACATCATGCTGGCATGAGGCACAGATACATCAGGAGCTATATATATATTTCTGGAGCAGGCAAAAATTTCAAAGTTCAAGAAACAAAGAGTCAACTCCTGCCCCGCACTAATTTTGAAAGTGTAAAAAGAGACAAGGCGTTCTTGAGACAACACAGTTTGAGAACTCCTGTCTTAGTCGTTTGGGGAACGATTCTGACTAGGTGTAACAGTACTGGACACCACATTCTGAGGAAATAAAATGAAGGCAGGGCCTTTTAAACTGTCAAGGAGCCCTTTGCACTTAAAATTATTGAGAATCTCTCAGATGAATGGATAAAAGATGATGGAGATCAACATTAATATAAGTGTTAATATATTTCATATTTCATAAAGTCCTTTATTGGCTGCCAGAGCTGGGAGTTGCCCTTGGAGTTTGGGGGTCCCAGTCTGGAGTCTCCAGATCGATGGCGCCCCTGCCTCTGTTCCTGACTGGGGCAGATGGTCCCCTCTGACAGGCTACTTAATTTGTTCCTTTAGGTATTCCCAGCTCTCCTTGGAGGGGGGCCACTGAGAGAGCCAACATCACCATAATGATGTCTGAATTCCAGGCCTTGTGGATGTGAAAGTTAAACTTTGGGGGCACTGAGAGTTGGGGTATCTTCAGACTGGTCTGCTCACACACACAGTGGCTGAAGTAGTCCATGGCTGGGGGAGCCTACCTCCTCAGACTTCTGAAGGACAGTCTGGCTCTTGTTGCTAGGCCCCAGCAGCTCCAGGCCATACACCACGTAGACGGCGCCCCCAGCCACACTGCCCTTGATGAGAAACCTCCTCAGCAAACACAATTGGGGCACCATGGTTGCTGAGCTCTGCACACAAGGACAAGATGATGGGATATTATCGGGGTACCATAGTCAGCTCTGCACACAAGGACAAGATGATGGGATATTATCGGGGTACCATAGTCACTCAGCTCTGCACACAAGGACAAGATGATGGGATGTTATTGGGATACCATGGTCACTCAGCTCTGCACACAAGGACAAGATGATGGATATTACTCCCATAAAAAAGAAGGAAATCTTGTCATTTGCAATGACATGGATGAAACTGGAGGACATTTTGTTAAGTGAAATAAGCCAGACAGAAAAAGACAAATATTGTATGATCTCATTTGCATGTGGATCTAAAAAAGTCAACTCATAGTACAGACACTAGAGTGGTTACCAGGGGCTGGAGGTGAGGAAAATGGGGAATGTTGGTCAAAGGGTAAAACCTTCAGTTATAAGATGAATAAGTCCTGGGTGTTTAGTGTACAGCAAAGTGACTATAGTTAATAATATTGTATTGTATACTTGATACTTGCTAAGAGATTAAGTCTGAAGTGTTCTCACAACAAAACAAATAAAAATGGTAACTGTGTGAGTGATGGATATGTTAATTATCTTGATTGTGATAATCACATCACTGTGTATATCAAAACCTAACGATGTACATCTTCTATATATACAAGTTATAATTGTCAATATTGAGGATCCCAAAGAACTTTTCTTCATGTGGATTATTTCTCCCCATATTTACCATGTAAGAAATTGAAATAGATACATTTTCTAATATTTATATATTAATTCATTATGTATTAATTCAATAGTAAGGCTCTTATGTGTTGACATAAATAACATATTTTACAAAAAACAACTACGTTTCCCCAAATAAAGAAAATCATGAGAAGAAGAGCATTGCCTTACATTTTTGCCAATCTTTTCAATGTCTGGCTTAAAAAATAAACACTTGGATTCTCATATCTTCTCCTGCACCCAATCTGTCGTGATATGTACTTTCAGCGAAATTATATGAATTAATCTGGTATTACACACATGTAATTGAACAAACAGGACATAATTGTGGGTATTCTTCTGATACTGCCCCCAAACTCAACAAGTGGTAGTTTCTTAAAGATTAGTTCCAATATGGAATCTGAAACCACATCAATAAACTTTTTCTACCCTAGTGATTTGCAAGCTCAAAGTTCCTGGGATTAAAATTTGAAACTGGCCCCCATATATGGAGGGCAAGGAGAGAGAAAAGACAAAGGCAGACCCCTTCAGCTTGGGTGGTGGCAATTTAAAAAGCAAGGGAACTTGTATACTTGGCTTGTCTGGAGTGGCCACAAGATGAGCAAATCTCCATACTTGCTGCCAGAAACTTAAGTTTATGTAGAGGCCTTAACAAACAGGGTTCAGTCATTTATACAGTTTGGATGGTCTTGATATCAGCTTACTTTCTCAAAGCTGTTGAGAAAGTACAGTCCCTGTTGTACAGTCCCTGTAATGGCTTCTAGTGTGGAAACAGTAGGCAGAACATACATTTCAAGGACAAAGGAGAGGATAAGCAGCCTCCAGTTACTTGGGTCCAGCTTGCAGGTCAATCAGCAGTCACATCCTCTTGATAACCTCCTCCAACACGCAGCACATTAAAATTCATTGGTCTACTGAGTACTTGGAATAGGACTTTTACTCAGGCAAGGTTTTGTCCCATCATGCATTGGTCGTTTTGAAAATATTGGTTCACTGAGTTATGCAGATTTTCTAATAATTGACACATTTCATTACACAATATTAAAAAAATCATATTGTCACCTATCTCGTTAGAAAAATCTTTATATATTGCAAAGCTGTCAAGCTCATGCCATCCCAGCAGACACACATTTTCCAAAATTCCAATTTCCATTCAAAAATTGAATTTTATCACTGGCCACGCATACTATCAGTTGTTCTGTGTGAAAAGAAAGGCCCATTTCATTCATTTTTGAGAAATGTCTATCAAATACCCAAGTCTGAATAGTCATAGTTTGTCTATCAATGTTCTTTGAAGTAAAACTGGTGTTCCATGAAAAACATGGCTAGGGGATACCTGGGTGTTTCAGTCAGTTAAGTGCCCAACTCTTGATTTCGGCTCAGGTCATGATCTCATGGTTCATGAGATCAAGGCCTCTGTCAGGCTCTGTGCTGACAGCATGGAGCCTGCTTGGGATTCTCTCTCTCTCTCTCTCTCTCTCTCTCTCTCTTTCTCTCTCTCTCTCTCTCTCTCCCTCCCCCTCCTTCTCTCTCTCTCAAAATAAATAAATAGACCTCTCTCAAAATAAATAAATAGACATTCAAAAAGAACGTGCCTAGTTACAGATCCTTGAGACAACCACCCAAATACAGTGTGCAGCATACATGCTTTATGTGTATGCCCACATTTACTCATGCAAAATATTTAAAAGACATATACTTAAGGGTTGAGATTTAATAAAGGTAGTTAATTTTTTACTGTTTTGTCAAGGACATTCTTTTTTTTTTTAATGTTTATTTTTGAGAGAGAGAGACAGAGAGATTGAGAGAGAGAAAAGGAGCCTGAGTAGGGAGGGGCAGAGAGAGAGAGAGACACAGAATCTGAAGCAGGCTCTGGCCTCTGAGCTGTCAGCACAGAGCCCAGCAGGGCTCAAACTCACAAACTGTGACTTCATGACCTGAGCCAAAGTCAGAAGCTTAATTGATTGAGTCACCCAGGCACCCCCTATCAAGGACATTCTTAAGTGAAACTAGCTTTCTCCTTTCTCCCTCCCTTCCTTCTTCTCCTCCCTTCCTTCTTCCTACTTTCTTCTTGCCTTACCTCTTCCCCTCCCCTCTGTCCTCCTCTCCTTTCATTCTCCCACCTACTGCCTCTGTCCTCTCCCTCTCTTCCTTTCTCCGTGTATCCAGTTGGGAAGAATGAGATGGTTACTCTTACTGATCACTGTTCTTATACCATAAGGCAAATGCAAACACAGTGGAAAATGCAAATAATATCTCAGTATTAGCATAAAAATAGTCTTGACCTACTGACCACCTCAAAAGGTCTGGAGACACCTAGGGGCCACCTTCTTAGATTTACTAAGAGATGGAGTGAGGCTTCTCCATTCTCTTCTTTCCAAATATAGGCTGTATATTTTTGGAGATGAGGCTCAAATGAATTTTCCCCAGTGTTTTTTTCTGACCTGTTTTTATCTTCAAATTCAGCTCTTTGCTTATTTAATTCCCCATGCACAATCACTTAAACCAGAAGCCTCTGCTTTCCATCCTCAGGACTACCACCAGGTTTCCCTTCCACCATACCATATCAATTTTGTCTACCCCTTAGATGATTATCTATCCATCTCCTACTTTTTGTTCCATTGCTACTCTCTTTAGTTCAAGCTCATTTGATCTTTATCTGCTATGGCAGTCTCCTATGCAATCTCTCTGTGCTTCCCCCTCTCCTGTCTCCAGTCTACTCTATGCTGTTACCACAGTTCTCTTTCTAAAACACAGGATTTGTTGAAAATCTTTGAAAGTCTACAGGATGAAGTTCAAGTACCTTAGTGTTTGTGCTCCCAGTTGAACCTCAACCTACCTCTTACCAAAACTCTTTCTCTTGTATGTATTATGGGTGTGATTTGAATTTAGTTATGTGGATACTACACCTTCTCACTTAAATGCTGGATCTCTGAAGTCTTATATGTTTACATCATGTCTAGTCCTATACATGACAAATAATTCCTAAAAATAATCACTAAATTGAAATGAATTTCTGAAGAGTTCCACCTTCTTCCACCTAGACTGAAAAGGTTAGGGAATGTGAAATTGTATCTAACTCCTGAAAAATTTGAAATAAAGTAACCAGTGACTTCAAATGTTACCCAGTAAATCTATGAGAAGACTGAGTAAAGTTCAGAATCCATTGAATTTGACTCACCTACAGGTTTCCAGGCACCTGTTGAGTTGCATGATGTCCAAAAATAAAAGAGACATTTCTAACTTAAATACAAAACAAATAAACAAAAATAAAATAGTTCTATGTTCCTTTCCCTGGACCCATCAATTCATCTATGCATTTTATTCATACTTCTATTCTAGCGCTACTAAAATTGACTGTCCTTTTTTGGTTTTCATATGTGTGGGAGACCTGAGAAGCCAATCTTCCAGCTCTGCCCACAGGTTGTTCTCAGAGTTTGCCATGATTTCCCTCTAGAAGTCATCCTGCCTCCTAGCGATATGGAGAGACACCTGACCCAAACTGGATTAATTAAATTTTCTCCTAGACATTTATGTTCAGGGTACAGAGATTTTAGAGAATCTTTGCTGACCACAGGGACTAGGAATTCATGTTCCTTTGGGGCAGCCATTTTTTAAATGAGCATAGAAAAAGCCATTTAGCAGCTATTCATAGAAAACCAAAAGAAAAGACCAAGACACTGAGGGATGCATGCATTACAGAGAGGGAGAGAGAGAAAGAGAGAGAGAATTTGCTTTAGTTCTTCTTCTCATTCTATTTTCTGTTTCCAGTCATTTGGGAGCTCTGGTTGCCCTTTCCATGAAATTCCCTGGTACCTTCCTAATATTTTCTTTTTATTTTTCCTATTGGACATTCTTGAGGACAGTGACCATGTCTCACCAACCTTACTCATAGTCCCCAAAACAGGACCTGACACAGAGTTGGTGCTCAGTAAATGTTTCTTCCACTAATGAATAAACACATTTGTTCAACTATCATCTGACTCATGTATTCAGATGAACCAGAGAAAAAAAGAAGTTAAGAGGTTTATCTCTAAGAACATGGAAACGTTCAGTGAAGGGAAAATATTGTTCACATGTACTTCAGGGTTTTCTGTGTTTGTTTGTTTGTTTGTTTTATTAAGAAATGTGTTATATGATGGATCAGACCAGCTATATGGTTATTCTTACTCTACTGTCTCTGGAAAACTGGATGTTTCAGTTAGAGATTAGTTATTTTAGAAGGTGGAAAGATCAGTGTTACTTTAACTAGCCTAAGGTAAATTATTGAAAAATTTCAGAGAGAGGGAGAGAGAGAGAGAGAGAGAGAATCCTAAGCAGGCTCCACGCTGCAAGCACAGAGCCCAATGTGGGGCTTGAACTCAAACTGTGAGATCATGATCAGAGCCAAAAACCAAGTGTTGGATGCTTAACTGACTGAGCCACCAGGTGCCCCTGAAGTAATCTTGATTGTACCATTTATATTGGAGTCTATCCTTTTAGATGGAAACACATTTCAAATCTTTAACATCAAAAAGTTAAACAGAGCCAATTTTGCCATTAGAAAATTATTTGACTGGCAGGCCATTGAGCTTTGTTTATACATCAAAAGAATGAAATCAGTGAAGATGGGAGAGCCTCAAAGGATTTGGAACTTAAGTTTTGCCAGGAAGCTCAGTCTTAATCACTAAAGCTTTTCTGTTTCTACATCCTCTATTATACTATATGAGAAAGCAAAACTTCTATTCCTGGGTCACAAGCTTTGGTATCTTATGGTCTTTTAGTATTTGTCTTTAAGTTTCCTGCATAATTCTCCAGACTTCTTGCCTCTCTTTCTCTCTTACATTTTTATAATTTCTAACATGATTCTTTCCTTGGATTAAGTTGAGAATCTTGGAAAAATGTTGTTTTGGTAATTTATTCATTTACTTATTTACTTAGTACCTACCATGTACAAAGTAATAATCTAAGCACTGTGACAGGAAGCAATGATACCTGGATGTCCTCAATGAGCTTGAAATCTCATTACCAAATATAATCTCCAGAGTCTTGCTGTAGATGAAATCATATGAGGCATATGAGCAGAGAATGTGGAAATTTGATTTATGCCATTTAGTAGAATGAAAGAACATTTAGGCACATTTTCTTTAGATTTGATATGAACTTTTATAAAAGTACAGTTAAATGGAAAGTGGCTTCTTCCATCAAAAGCCTCTAGATCTAAAGGCAAAAAAAGATGTCTCAAGACTTAAATCTTAGGGGGCTAACATTTTTGAAGCCTATAAAACCATACATTTTCACATGTTATATGGTAATGTAGTTCACTTTCTTGTTAGAGTTTGCAGCCCATGACATACGCGTTGAGGTAAAGGCTTTCACACAATTATAGAGTGAAACTTATCAGCCTTGCCAGTCTCTGAGTGCAGATGAGATGCCGTTCATGCAAATGTATAAATGTCCTCCTCTCACTGTTCCCCCTTACATATGTAGGGCCCTCAACCCATGTACTATTTATTTTGTCCGTGGGTTCTGACTTACACATGTGCACTGGGATATCAGTGTTAATTGCTGCTGGCCTCTGCTGCTTCAGGTCTATGCTTTCCCTCACCACTAAATGGGCATAGATCCTTTTCCATTTCAACAACTTTTGTTATGACTTCAGACTTAATGTTTCCAGATTTCCTTGGGACTCTGCCTTAAAATGAGGAGGCTGCTACCTGCTCTTAGACTGATATTCTCTTAGAGGGAATCCCCAGAAGGCAGTGCATTACAAGATCCGGTCAGATTTACCTGTAGCCATTTTCCCCTCCCCAGTGCCCACAGGATGCCTGTGTCCAGGGTAATTGGGTCACAAAGTGTTCAAAAAACAAGTTCCACATTAAACCCAGAAACACTATTTCCTCTTGACCTTTGGCTCTGTTTTTGAGTCTGGCTCAGAAATTTTTCCACCATATTTCCTTGCAAGTTGGCTTCTGTTCTTTTCCATTCTCCACTTTCTCCTTCTCCAGCTACCTAATTCCACATGACATATATGACTAAATCTCAGCTCCAGCCCTAGTACAAACTTCTTCCATACACTTATATATACATTTTTAAGCATAAGATTTTAGGAGGGGTCATAATTGTAGTTTCTTTAACAACTGCACTCAGGTATGACTGACATTACAGTAAACTATACATCTTTATATTTTTAATGCACTTTTAAATAATATTAGAAGATTCTTGCAAATATGAGTGTGTGTGTGTGTGTGTGTGTGTGTGTGTGTGTGTGTGTGTGTACGCATGTGTTGTCCAACTAGAGGGCCCAAAGGAGGCACTCATAGAAAGCAAGCTAACTTAAGAACCCTGAGAGAGACTGGAGGGCTAGTCTGGCAGACCCATATATCTATTTGATCTATGAGACATCCATTGAAGGAATTACCCCTAGGAGAGAGTAAGGTGTAAAACATTAACCCAAAAAACAAGAGGTTTTCAAGAGGAATGGTTAATTTGAGTAAAACAAGGTGACAGTTCTAAATCATGGAGGGCAGGATGGATATTAAAAGGAATTACAAAACAAAATCGCAAAAATAGTACTACCATCCCAGTGATAGAGTAAAAGTGCTATATTTGGGGCTAAGTTATAACATAAATGCAGTGGTAAATATTCTCATTTCAATAGAAATATTACTGGATCATGAAACAGAAGAGGGACTGACCACAAGTCACTGAAAGGGTTCAAAGTATGCCACCCAAAATATGCCACTTTGACATAAGGATGATTTTGAGCTAAAGACCGTAGAGAATAAGCAGACACAGAAAATCCCTCTACTTTTTCCTTTCTACCAGGAAAGGCAGGACAATTCTTTTTTTTTTTTTATATATTAAATATTTTTATTTTTATTTTTATTTTTATTTTTTTACAAATATTTTATTGTCAAATTAGTTTCCACATAACACTCAGTGCTCATCCCCAAAGTGCCCTCATCCATGCCCATCCCCCCCTCCCCCCCACATCCATCAGTCCTCAGTTTTTGTCAGCATTCAAGAGTCTCTCATGGTTTGCCTCTCTCCCTTTCCCCCACCATTTCCGCCCTTCTTCTCCCCCTTGTTCCTCCGTCAAGTTCCTCCTAATCCTCCTATACGTGCAAACATATGATATTTGTCCTTCTCTGCCTGACTTATTTCGCTCAGCATAACACCCTCAAGGTCCATCCATGTTGCTACACATGGCCAGATTTCATTGTTTCTCATTGCCATGTAGTATTCCATGGTATAGATAAACCACATCTTCTTGATCCATTCATCTGTTGATGGACACTTAGGCTCTTTCCATGTTTTAGCTATTGTGGAGAGTGCTGCTATGAACATTGGGGTACATGTGCTCCTATGCCTCAGCATTTCTGTATCCCTTGGGTAAATTCCTAGCAGTGCTATTGCTGGGTCATAAGGGAGTTCTATTGTTAGTTTCCTGAGGAACCTCCACACTGTTTTCCAGAGGGGCTGTACCAGTTTACATTCCCACCAACAGTGTAGGAGGGTGCCCGTTTCTCCACATCCTCGCCAGCATCTAGAGTTCTCTGATTTGCTCATTTTAGCCACTCTGACTGGCGTGAGGTGGTATCTCAGTGTGGTTTTGATTTGTATTTCCCTGATGAGGAGGGATGCTGAGCATCGTTTCATGTGTCTGTTGGCCATCTGGATGTCCTCTTTGGAGAAGTGTCTGTTCATGTCTTCTGCCCATTTCTTCACTGGGTTGTTTGTTTTTCGGGCGTGTAGTTTGGTGAGTTCCTTATAGATTCTGGATATTAACCCTTTATCTGATATGTCATTTGCAACTATCTTTTCCCATTCCGTTGGTTGCCTATTAATTTTCTGGGTTGTTTCCTTGGCTGTGCAGAAGCTTTTAATCTTGATGAGGTCCCAACAGTTTATTTTTGCTCTTGATTCCCTTGCTTTTGGGGATGTGTCAAGTAAGAAGTTGCTGCGGTGGAGGTCAAGGAGGTTGTTTCCTGCTTTCTCCTCTAGGGTGTTGATAGTTTCCTGTCTCACGTTCAGGTCCTTTATCCATTTTGAGTTGATTTTTGTGCATGGTGTGAGAAAATGATCTAGTTTCATTCTTCTGCATGTTGCTGTCCAGTTCTCCCAACACCATCTGTTAAAAAGGCTGTCTTTTTTCCATTGGATATTCTTTCCTGCTTTGTCAAAGATCAGTTGGCTGTATACTTTTGGGTCCACTTCTGAGTTCTCAATTCTGTTCCATTGGTCTATGTGTCTGTTTTTGTGCCAATACCATACTGTCTTGAGGATGACAGCTTTGTAGTAGAGGCTGAAGTCTGGGATGGTGATACCTCCCGTTTTGGTTTTATTTTTCAGTATTACTTTGGCTATTCGGGGTCTTTTGTGGTTCCATACAAATTTTTGGATAGTTTGTTCTAGTTTTGAGAAGTATGCTGGTGCAATTTTGATTGGAATTGCATTGAATGTGTAGAGTGCTTTAGGTAGTAATGACATCTTAACTATATTTATTCTTCCTATCCATGAGCATGGAATGTTTTTCCATTTCTTTGTGTCTTCTTCAATTTCCTTCATAAGTTTTCTATAGTTTTCATCATACAGATCTCTTGTATCCTTGGTTAGGTTTATTCCGAGGTATTTTATGGTTAAGGCAGGACAATTCTTTTTTTTTTTTAATTAATTAATTAATTTATTTATTAATTTATTTATTTATTTTTTTTACAAATAGTTTATTGTCAAATTAGTTTCTACATAACACTCAGTGCTCATCCCCAAAGTGCCCTCCTCCATGCCCATCCCTCCTCCCCCCCACATCCATCAGTCCTCAGTTTTTGTCAGCATTCAAGAGTCTCTCATGGTTTGCCTCTCTCCCTTTCCCCCACCATTTCCGCCCTTCTTCTCCCGCTTGTTCCTCCGTCAAGTTCCTCCTAATCCTCCTATACGTGCAAACATATGATATTTGTCCTTCTAAGGCAGGACAATTCTTAAACACCAGAGACAACTCTAGATTCTTATTAGCCTGGAGAGGGCACCAGAGAAATCTATATAACCAACCTTATTCATTAACCCTTAACTTTCATGAGTTTCTCCATATATTTACCTTTCCATTATTTGCCCCCC
This sequence comes from Hyaena hyaena, assembly GCF_003009895.1. NCBI lineage: Eukaryota > Metazoa > Chordata > Mammalia > Carnivora > Hyaenidae > Hyaena > Hyaena hyaena. The sequence goes on from NW_024081195.1 coordinate 1,024,627, forward strand.
ACTAAAAGACCAAACCACTTTTCCTTTATCTCATTTACAAAATTGTTCTTTGATAAGAGGCTAAATAATCAATCCCCAAATTCTAACCACCCCTTTGAGTTACCATACTGAGTTTGCCACATGTACATGGATGTACATGTTAATAAGCTTTTGTTTTTCTTGTTAATCTGTTCTTTGCCCCTCTAAATCATAAGGCCCTAGTCATAACACCTAGGAGAGTAGAGGGAAAAAGTTTTTTCCTCCTGCAAACTACCAAAGCTGGTCAGGTAATCAACAAGAGAAGACAACAACGACAGGGGCACTGTGGCATGCAGTCTGGGTTGAAAGTGGGGACCACCATTGTAGATAGAGGAATCCGAGAAAAGGATGACACAAGGACAGTGTTGCTGCAGATTGGTATCTGTGACATGTACATGCTGGTAATCCACAGAAGAAATGAGGAAAGGTTTAGGTCCAGGGTTCCTATACATCTCTAAGTAGGACTTGAGTCAGAGAAATCTTATTGTAATACTATAAGCTAATTTACTGCATGCTTCAGGCTGAGAATCCAAGATATACACACCTCTGCTTGGTATGTTATACATTGCTGTGTATAAGTTGCCTTTTATTTTTTGTTCATACTCTATTTCCATCCCCACCTCTCAAATTAAGTTACCTTATATGCTGCTCTTATTGGCTTTCTTTATTTGTAGCAAAGCATCAGAACTTCCTGTATTTATCATCTTTGGGTTGTAGGCTGCAGAGATGAGTATGTGTATGAAGAAGAAGATAAGTGACAAACATCAGGGCTGATCAGAAAAGCTTAGATCAACAGTTCCGGAGTCACTGTCTATACATTGCTATATAACTCAACTTGAACCAAAAACAAAAACCAGCTACTGCTATTTTACATGGTTACAATATAGATGCATGTTCTATAAACTGTGGCAAAAAGAAAATGTGAAAATTTTTAACTAAAAAAATCATCATATTTGCTAGTGCAAACCACAGTGAGAATTACAAAAAAGAATTTAAGGTATTTTAAATAAGTTACTTGGAACTTAAAGGAAAAGCCCTAAATTGTTGCCCTAAATTATGACAAATTAAAAATCTATATACCAAAAATACTACTCAGCATAGGGAGCTGAGAGGAGGGTAGTAATATATACTATCTAGCAAGTGCTAAGAATGCTTCTTGTATTATTATTTCAAACTTGTTCTATCTTGACATATCACAACTTATGGACTGGTATGTTCTCACCTGTGCATGAGGAAGCTCACTTTTAGAAAGCCACGGTCAGGACACTTGTCAAAGCAAGTGCAGCTAGTAATGGCAGAACGGGTACGTGGATTCAAGTCTCTCTGACTCCAAAGTTCATTCTTTTCCCACTATATGATGTGGCCAAATTATACTTTGAGATACAAACTTTGAGACCACACTCTTCAAAGCTGTTTTTTGTGTGGAAAAGAATCACATACATTTATTAGGTTGTTTATATAGTGTATAAAATCTGAGTACGTTCATTCAGTACTATGCATGATTTTCTTTCAAGGCCATATTGTCTCATAGGAAATACAAAATGAAAACAGCCAACTATAATATAATCACAATTCCCTCCTGCCCACCACACATGTAAGTTTCAAAGACAAGAAAAACTAACTAGTAAATATATCATTATCACAAAATACATCCATACAAAGGAATTCTCTTCAGCAATAAAAAGGAATGCACTGATATATAAGCAACATGGGTAACTGGCAAACATGCTGAATGAGAAAAGGCAGATACTTTATGAATCCTTAGCTATGACCCCAGAACTAAAGGGACAGGAATCAGATCCGTTGAGGAGGCTGGGGATGAGGAGAGGAAAAGTGACTACAAGGGGCATGAGGAAACTTTTACAGTGATAGAAATATTTTATGTGTTTAAAAATTTTTTGCATGTTTATTTTTAAAAGAGAGAGAGAGCAAGAGAGCGAGAGAGAGAGAGCTTGAATGGAGGAGGGGCAGAGATAGGGAGACAGAATCTGAAGCAGGCTCCAGACTCTGAGCTGTCAGCGCCTGAGTCTGACTCAGGGCTTGAAATCATGATATGAGACCATGACCTGAGCTGAAGTTGGACACTTAACCAACTGAGCCACACAGGAACCTCAGAAATATTTTATATCTTGATTGTAGTGGTGGTTACCTGACTTTGTGTCTTTTTCACAACCTGTAGCACTATTTACTTGAAATGGATAAACTGCTGCATGGGAATTATATATCAATCATCATGACTTAAAGACTTTTAAAATCCAAATTAGAGAGAGAATATAAGTTTTTAGAAAGGGAGATAGATAGGGTGAATTTCGGGCTATAGAAACACCACTTGGGGAAGGAGCCTTGGGGGAAGTGAACTTAAGATGTGAGTTAAGGAAACGAAATGCCAATGTTTATGCCACAATGTCTAGGAAAGGAAAGAAGAGAGACTAATCCTTCATATTTAATTACGTCTTTAAAAAGCATTTTTCAACGTAAGCACATTTGCCTGCCTTGACTAAAAATTGATTAAAGAAAATGGATGTTTCCTTTTATAGTCAGGGAAATAAGGCTTAAACAAACTGTAGATGCCTCATTGGAGAGGTAGGTAGTCCTGGGATGTCTGAGCAATCCCTCTTCCTCTATTCTTTCTATCAGTTTAAGGATGCCTCCCTGACAATGCCTTCAAGTGCAATTCAATCAACATTTCTGGGAAAATCTTGCATTCATTTTTATTTTTGCCTTCAGCTACCTTCTGAATTCTGTGCAGTGAGAAAAGTTACTCTCTTCATGCTAAATGGGTCCTGTCACATTCAATCCAGCACAAGTTTACTGGGTACCTCTTGTACTCACTAGTGCACAGAACAGAGGTGGGGCAACCCAGAAGTGTATTGCATCCTAGCCTCACAAAGCTGATGGGCAACTTGTAGGGTCAGACGTCCTCCTGCAATAAAGAGACACTACTTGGACTTTGACTGTGCAGGTCTGGAGACTGATGGGAGAATTCGCTGGGATTTATTTTACATTCAGGTTTGAGGAGCTTTATAAATGAAGTTGCCCTAATGGAGGAGATAGATAAAACAAGACCTGGAATCTCAAAAGAGGGCAACTTTGATTATGGAAAAGTGTCTGTCCTGGCTTCTGTTGGTGGGTGAAAATAAAAAGTGTGTTTTTGTTTCTTTGTTTTGTTTTGTTTTTCATTTTAGAGGGCTTTATTTTAGGAGTGAGAGTACCAGGGAATCTGAGAGAAATATGGACAGAAGGAAGGTATTCTCATCCCCATTTCAGAAGAGAAGATAGCATAGCACCTTTGTATTGAGGATGCCATCTGCAAAAGATGCCACCATCAAGAACTTGAGTGGCAGACACCACTTGACAACCAAGAAGTTGTGCTCATGAGCATGAGACAGCCCTATGGGGATTCCAGAAAGAATTGAAGGGGGACTATTTTTAAGGGCATGGACTAGATCGATAGCAGGTCAAAGAACAAAGGGTTCGATACATCGAGGGATATTTGTAACTGTTAATATGAGCCCCGTTTTATCCCCAGAAGGCCCTGGAATAGGTATAGGTGGGTAAATATGTATGTATAAAATTAAAATGTCATTTAGTGCCATATGAACTAGAACTGACTATAAATTACTGTAGGAATTTAGAGAAAGGAGAAATCATAGTGTGTCATTCAGTAGGACTTCCTTGAGAAAGAGAGACTGGAGCTTGAGAGTAAACGTATTTAATTCACAACTCTGCTAAAAACATTTGCCAAGGACTGTCAGAAAAGAATTACCCTCAGATTAAAAAGTACCTTTTGATATCTCTTTAAGGGAATGATGACTGCTTCTCAGTTTTCAGGTGTAAAATTACTTGCATACAGTAGATACTTAATACATGTCTGTTAAATTAATATTTTGATAAATGAATAAAGTCTTAAAATATTTTAAAGCAATGTACGATTTTGGAATTCTACATGTCAGGTAAGTCTTACAAAGACACTCTATAGATTCATGATATATTATGAGGAACATCTGTTAAATCATCTTGAAGAATATTTTAAAGTTTTCCCTTGTTCTTTCATAGAATTTTGGAGTTGGAAAGGCTCTTAGAGATTTTCCCTGGTCTGAGGTTCCATTCATATAAGAATAAAGTTGATAGTAATCATGTTGATTATATTTGAAATACCATTTGAGTGGATTACAAGTTTAATCACTTAATATCCAATCCCACCCAACTCATCTCTTACTTCTGTTTTAGAGGCTGGAAGTTAAATATTCTATTTCCCTTGATATTGGGAATGGTCATGAAACATTGTTAGGACAGACAAGGTGTAAGTGGAAATCTGCTGGGAGGAATTCCTTTTGGGAATCTTTTGCAATTCTAGTTTTTGTTTTTGTTTTTGTTTTGCGTGGTGTGTGTGTGTGTGTGTGTGTTTTCTTCTTCTTTTAAAGAAGGACATAATGGCCTTCTACCTAACTTCTTCCAGCTTGGGACACAGATATCATTCTGTAAGGGGCAACAGACTGGCTTGTGAAAAAGGTCAGCAAAAAGACCAAGAGAATCAGAATTTCCAAGAACTGACCATTATGTCTAAGAAATAAAATAAGTAGTAATAATTTTTTGACCTATGGCAGTGCCAAACATCAGCTAATATGTTCTTTGTGAAATACATTCTTTCATTTTATAAATTCTCATAATTCTATCAATAACCCACTTGTATTGGCAATATGAAAAAAGATTGTTAAATGCAAAATACATTGTAGCTGTGTTGTATTTTATGTTTGCATTGCCATAGATTGTCTTGATTTTTAAACTAGTTCATCGTATAGTAATGATCTTAATATCATAATATCCAATTTTATCAATTGGACCTTTTAATTTTTGGAGAAGTTAAAACATTCATCTGAGGGTCCTGACAGTTGGTAGAAGGAAAATACATTGAGAGACATTAACTAGAGAGGCAATTTTAGGTATCAAAATAATATGGAGACAGAAAAACTACATTAAGTATTGCATTGCACTAGAAGTAGTTAAGTTTATGGGAATAATTACTCAAGGATATAATTAATAGGTTAAAGGAGATTTAGATAAATGCACCCATGCTGTGGTTAATACCAAGTTAATATCAGAATTTGAGATATAAGGGCATCCTTTCAAACAATTAACGCCTCTCAGAACCCAGAGCAGGGTTTCCAGTTTTCACTACTCCAGTAGTGAAAAACCTCACTCTTGGAAGAGTCTGTCAGGGATGTAAAGAAATATCCAGTACTGGATGGCTTTTAAATTGTTTCCAAATCTATGAGTCTCTGATTATTAGTGACCATTCTGTATGTTCCTGTTTTTTCTCCCACAGAGATATAATAGCTGTATAAGTAAAACTTTACTCAGTTTATCAATTCTTGCATTAAGTCAAGAATAAACAAATACCTATTATGTGCCAGGCACTACAAAGATAGATGTGTGTTCTCCTGCACCTCTGTGTTTTCATTTCTCTTCCCATGACTTCCTCTGAAGTCCTTGCTGTTGAGGGAAATGACTTTGAAACCAGATAGAGCTTGGTTTCTACGTCAGCATCACCAAATTACTAGCTTTATAACCTGAACTCCTTTGAGTCTCAGTTATATCACCTGTAAAACAAAACAATAATATCACCACAATGTTATTGATAAGATTAAACAACATGTTAGGAAGTTGTCTGGCATATGAAATGTAGACAATAAATCTCCTTCCTCTTTTTTCCTATCATAGAAAACTGGGAGACTTCACCCAGCTCCATCAGTTCCATTCAAAAGTACCTGCCTCACATGTGCCAGCTCTCATAGAATACAAATGACACTTCATTTAAACATATACTCTTCATTCATGAAGATATGGTCCATCTTAGAAGGTGGAAAATGCTGTGATGTCAAATAATACACTAATTGGAATCTTTGCAGAATTACCCACCTTATGAGGTATGCTAAATGGTCAGGAATGAAAGAGGGGCTTGAAAAGTGTATGAAAAGGAATAGCAGATGGTACTTGGGTGCTAATAGAATAGAAAAGTCTGAAAGTAAAGGGAGAAAACAGAAAATGAGAGACTCAGCATGTGAAACTAAAGAGCCCTGGGCGTTTCATCAAGGACGGTTAGAGTCTCTGGCATGGCTAACTTCCAGCTCCACTAATTACAGTCTGATGACCAATTCTGGATACGATTCTTTATTTACCAGGTTGAGGCATTTCCACTCTTGCCTTTGGAATGCCATTCGGGATTGTGGTATCTAAATGAATTCATGCCACACATGCTCGGTTGAAAGATACTACAAAAACAAAAAAATAGCTGAGCAAAGTGGAAGCTAAAGACCAAACCTGCAGATGTTTCAATGCTGCTTTTATTAATTCAAGCCAGTTCTTGCCAGTCAAGTTACTAAATGGAGCGCTGGCACGTGACCAAACTGCATTCATCTGTGAAGTGGCTGGCAGCCTGGGTGCCTACAGACAATGGTGCTTGCCCTATTATTCCTGCCATAAGGGAGCAATTAGGCCATTGAAACTGGAATTTGTGCAGGTCAGGGACCCTACACGCTGATTTAAGACTCAACTCTCAGAGTGGGATGACTCCATGATTCTGCTCTAATCCACACAGAAGTTTCATTTCAGCTACCACCGAGTCCTTGAAAACCTGCAAGGTATCAAAGTCAACTCAAGTATAAATTTGGATTTCTGTATACCTAGAGGAATTCCAGGGGTCTCCTTCTTTCTAACAAGATTAGAATCTTCCCAAGTCTGGAATTGCACACGCCTTAAAAAAAATTTTTTTTTGAAGGAGGGAGAGAAAGAGAGAGCGAGCGAGCAAGGGAGAGGCAGAAAGAGAGAAGACACAGAATCCAAAGCAGGTTCCAAGCTCTGAGCTGTCAGCACAGAGCCTGACTCTGGCCTCGAACTCATAAACTGCAAGATCATAACCAGAGCCAAAGTTGGACGCTTATCGTTAGATGCTTAATTGACTGAGCCAATTCCGTTGCCCCTGGAATTTCACACACCTTAAAGTTAATTCAGTTTGATAGTAATATAGCTACCTCCAGCTCTCTTATGGTAACTCTTTGCATGGTATATCTTTCTTTTCCCATTATTTTCCTTTCAACTTATTTGTGCCTTTGAATCTAAAGTCTGTCTCTTTTAGAGGGCATATAAATGGACTTTATGATTTTTTTATCAGTCTTACAATCTTTGTTTTTTGATTTGAGTGTTTAGACCATTTACCTATGACATAATTACTGACATGGTTGGGGTTACCTTTGCTATATTTCTAAGCGTTTCTATATATCTCCTGTTTTCTCTGTTCTGTTTTCCCTTCACTGAATTCATTTTGTTAATGCTTATAATATAATAATGACAAGTCTTATTTTTGGCAAAAATTCTTTCTTTTTCAAGGACTGTTAATAAAATAACCCAGCTGATTTTACATAATCAATAGGACCACACTTTTTGTTCTTAGTGAGACTATCGTTCCCATCTTTCTTCATCCACACCTTGCTGTCTGGCCCATTCCACCCCTGCTTGAAGAAGTAGGTAAAAAAAGTAAGTATTTGACATCTGGACTGTGGAGAATTCTAGTATGCATGTATATATGTGTATAATGGTTATTAACTTAGAGAGAATGTGGGAGGGGATAATTTTTCTTATTGTCAGCTCCAGAGTAAGGGAAAGAATTTGATGGCTATCACCATTTTAATATGAAAGAAAAATTAAAAATATAATGTTACATTTGTAGAAGGTACGGGGTACCATGTTCTCTGTGATTTCAAGTATGTCAAAATAGAAATATGTAAAAAGTAAGCATATATGTCTAGAAAAAGTATAGTTTGAAGTTAGTAATTTCTCGTGCTGGTGTTATGACTGTTTTTAAATTATTATTTTGCTTTGCAAATTTTCTACAATATGTCCATGTTACCCTTACTCTATTTTTTTCTTGATTTAAAAATCGATACTCATTTATTTAATTAAAAACAGTTCAAATAATATAACTATCCCAAGGAAGAAAATAGAAGTCACCTCCAGTCCTCATTGACACTTCTATTTGGTGAACATTCTTCATGATGCCTGCTTGTGGATTATTGCATGAATTTTACAAAAGTAAAAAAAGACACCACAAAGGATAGGAAAGTGAATGTTGTGCCTATGCTCTATATCTTCAAATAATAAATTCCATTGTATGCCATTTATTGTATAGTGAATATATCTAGATTTTTTTTCTAGTACCTTCACTGTGTGTTCTTATCCTAGGTGAAGGGTAAAGTGAGAGAGATACTGCTTATCTCAGAGTAGAGAGAAAAGACAGGGCATTGGAGACATGTGCTAACACAAATTAGTACAGGACCATGTCAATAACCTCTTTGTAACTTAGTCTGTTTCTTCTGTAAAAATAACCTCTTCGGTCATCCTACTAGCCCTTATATATTAAGTAATTTTATTTCTTAAATTATAGATTAAATAACTTTTTTTTCACTTAATATTTTTTTTGTTTCTCACTATGTGGTCCAATCTGTTGTTATGCAACAGATAATTTATTATTAAAACATCTCATTAGAAGAAGATATAAAGTAATATGGATTCTGTGGTTTTGGTGTCAAGTCTGCAAAAGACTAATCACATTGCTATATTGTGCACAGGAAACACCACAGACACACTTAATTTTTTTTTTTTCTTTTTGACCATCAAAGTGAAAAACTGCTAAGGAGCTAAAAAAAAGTTGGAGCTCTGGAAAAAATTCTAATCTTGTATAAAACTAATGTACTTAAAATGACAACAACCACGTTCTTTGAGTCATTTTTACAAAAAGTTAATAGACAAGACAGGATGCTCCTTTACCTTGACGTAAGATAGCAGCTGATGCACAGGATAAGATAAGAATTAGACCAAAAATACCAAACCTCTGACCTCAAATCAGTGTACAGGATACACCACATATTGGACATTCAAAATACTGTCTTAATTTCTCAGCAATTTCTAATTATATAAGTTTAATGACTATTACCTGACAAAAATGGGTTTAAGTTAGGCTCCTAAAAAATTATTAGAGTTAACAAAGGTTGTGTTTCTTTGTTCTTGAAGGTGATGAAAACATTTTCCTCTAATGAGTTTGTCCAATAAAAGTCTTATAAAAATGCATATACCCTTTAGCTATTCATTTTAATAGGTTTATTCTGAGGTAAGTAAAAAAAACAAGCAGTGCAATATGCCTTATATTAGATGATGCCAAAAACTTTATTGGAGTGATATGGCACATGTTTCAGGGCAGTAATTATACACAATATTTTTCTTTTTAATCAAATGGATACAATTCTTCACACTGTCTGTTAACAATTTTAAAACCTCACAGTAGTTTCTCTTCACACCATTTCTCTTCACAGGCCAATGTTTCCTAATGAAGAAAGCAGAGAGACAGTTGTTGCATCCTGAAATAAGGCCAGGAGGTGTCAGAATTCATTGCTTAGTATCAGGATGTCCTGTGTGAAATGATTCTAGTATGAAGAAGACTTGGTGTGTTGCTGCTTCAAATGATTGTTTTTACTTGAGACAAGGTATATCAAACTCCAGGAAATTAGCCCCAGCTAACAGACAAGTAAGAATATTCTTTTATTTAATCAACAATTCACTTTTGCAAAGCACATGTTAGTATTGTGTGTGGGTGCAGTGTGATCTAAGGAAGCTTGTGGTATTTTGAGGAGGAAGGATGTATATATTAAAGACAAAGAACTTCATTTCCTCTCCCCACCCTCCCCCACCTCATCTTTTTTTTTTTTTTTCTGTCACTCAAGATGCAAGATGCCTCAGGGGCATGACAGCAAGACTGCCACCTGGCATTGGACCTACCACGCAGCCATCTCAGAAAGCCATCATTAGTTTCTCTGTGAGACTTCCCTTTTGCTTGGCTACTCTGTAGAGAAACAATTATGTCACTCAGTTTTCCTCATTCAATGTCTCTCTTAAAAATTGGGGGTAGGAACAGGTAATGTCAACAGGGAATTGTTCAAGGGGACCCCTGGCTTGAAGATATTTTAAAAAAATTTGTCCCCATTCTATACGCACAGATCAAGAGTTGAGTCTCAGTCTTTTGCAGAAGAGCTTCTAAAATTCCACTTAGTCTTTTTTTCATAAAGATGTGACTTGAAATATGGTAAAATCAAATATTATCATAGTTAAGAGCGTCACTGGTCCCTAATTTACTGCCATGATTTCTGTGGTGTGTCAAGTAATTAAAGGATTTCCGAGTCTCAACTCACCAGAAAGAACATGCAGCTACTCAAGGACCTGCAAGGGGCACAAGGCTTATATTGGCCTTGCCAAGGAAGTTCCAAATCAAAACAGAACATCCCCACTGTGCACTTGAGAGAAGGCAGAGAGATCCTGCAAATGGGATCCGGCTCATTTCATGCCCAGTCCTCATGGCATGTAGCAGGAGGAAAATGCAAGGGAGTCTTATGTCAAGTTCTGAACTGATTGGTTATGGTGGAAAGGTTTTGATGTATTTAAAAGGGCAAAAAAAAAAAAAAAAAAAGAAGAAGAAGACAGAGAGAGAGAGAAGCTGACCTCAAAGCAGAATACATTTGAAGTGATAACTCATCCTTGTGTATTTTTCAGTGTAAATTTTCAGCAAGTGCTTCTGTGTATATCTGATATGGGGTAGAGTCAGGCTGATTCTAGGGTGTAGTGGATTCAGGGGTTAAACTCAGGCCTTTTAGCCTTTCATAGAGGCGGAAACATCCACTCTCATCAGTTGAAAACTGGACCTCTTGGTGCCAGATATCAATGAGGACGGTGGGCCTGGGGATTAAGAACCAACATGGGGTCCTTTAGATTTTCTCAAGGTTTGATGGTTAAAGGCTGTTACTTGGAATTTCTAAATTCAAGGTTAAATTTTAATATGAGGATCAGAAGATACTGACTTGTTCACCAGATTACAATGTTAAATGTTACCTCTAATTTTACTATTTTACATAAGATGCTGTACAATTGTGCTTCCATTTGGGAGACAGCAGAATTTAGCCCTTTGTAACCTCTAGGGATGGTTTCAGGTGTTCTACATAGGAGAGGTTTAGGGACAGCTAGATATTAAAAGGAGTTGCCTTAAAGCTTGTGTTTGCATTAAAAAATCTGCTGTTTACAGTTAAATTAAGTTAAAAATAGCATCAGTCTGAAGACTTTAGATTCTTCTTTTAATTTTTTGGATTATTATGTTCATGGGTGAGGATGGGGATTGTGGAGTGCTGATGGCTACATCCTAGCAGCCCTTCCCTCAACCCCTGACATAGTTGCTGATGGTGTCCCATAAAGGTTTGTGAATACGTTAAAGATGTCCCATCTCTGAAGTACAAGGCATTTTGTCCCTATTACATTTTACCTGCATCATGTCATCCCTTGACTGTGTCACAGAAGAGCTGAGGACTGAAATTCTATATAAATGATCAGTTCACTGTAGCTGGTATTCACAGCAAACAGTACATGGTTTTGAACAGATTTTTCTCCAATAGTCCTCTAGAAAATCTCTCTTGGTTGGGGCCAGGGTAGATGACTAATGAGGAGGACTTGAGAAGTGCTAAAATAAATGAAGGATGTGTAGGATATTTACTTTTTAAAAATAAATTTCCAGAAGTCTCTATTTGGACAATAACGTGACTGCACCTAGCACATGAACCATGCTCCGAGCCTGGGTCTTCCCTAGTTTTCTCAGTGTTGTACAAAGCAAGACAGTTAATTCACATATAACATTACAACATATTTGATGAAGACATTATCCTCTATAAAAGTACACTGTATGGAAGCTACCAGGGTGTAGCCCTTCCAGGGAATGCTTAGAGGGATGTGTGCACAGCTTTTCACAGCTGCTCCAATCCAGCTCTACTTAAGCACCTGTTGTACAGCCACCTTTTGGTTTTGGTGCAGGTATTTGTTTTCCAACTGAGTCTACATATTGGTTTTGTAAAAGGAAAAGAATATATATATATATATAAATAATATGTATATATACACATACATACATATATACACATACATATATATATTTGCATACATAGGTACATTTATTATGGTTAAGCATCAAATTTTGCAAACATTTCTCCCCCCACAAGCCTCATTTCAAGGGTATTTATTTATGACATGGAAATATTCAGCTTAAACTGCCCATGACTTTACAGCTCAAAGAAAATAACTGAATAAATTGGACCACTGAATTTCAAATCGGATCATAGAACTTACAAATATTTGCAAAGGATGAACTTTCACAATAATGCTCCAGAGCAATGGATTCCTAGAGAAAGTGAAGCAGCTTCTTAGTGGCTGTGAAGTTCTGATTTTCACTGTGTCAACCTTTAGATTTTCTTGCTTTCAATTCTTGCTTCTTCTGAAAGTTTATAAATTTTAGTAATATTAAAGGAAGGCTATAATTTTAGAAATTGAAGTTAAAGAATGGGAAACCATGTAGCATTATGCCTGCTGGGCTTGAGATGAGCATTTTAAGGATAATTTGAAGTATGATGATATTGTGTGTATTTATATATATATATATATATCTGTAACTCTATATATCTATCATCTATCTATTGCCTATTATTGTAATCTAGTCTATTTCAATGGTGTGCTGAAGCTGGTTCATACTGATTCACGGGACCTGACAGATAATTTTCAGGAGTTTTGTAAGCTGGTTAGGATTATATTGGTAGCTTGAAAATGGCCATGGCAAGACTATTTAGGCCATGGAAATTGGTAAATGACACAAATCAGGGAATTTTTTTCCTCCTGGAGAGCCAGTTGTTGAATAATTTACCAATATACCTTTCTAAGTTTGGTCTGGAAAGGGACTTCATACATATTTCAGTTCACAATGGAAGAAATAATCAATTTTGTAAAATACCAAAGTTAATAAAAAGTTTCTGGCATAAACTTATAGTTTTAAAAAGCACACACTTTTCTTCTTAAGTACTTTAGAATAAAATTATAGAGGCTAATATATTTCTTACTCATTGACTATGTTTTAGAACATGTGTACTGCTGACTTATTATTTTAATAAACCTCCACATTTACATCTTTTAGATAGTTGCAGAAGTGTACATTAAAGTTAAATATTTATGAAAATGGAAACTATATGCAAAGTGGATGAATCAAACTTTCCTTGCTGGTATAACTTTTGTGTTTATTTTTTGTCCTTTTTGTGAAACCCTGTCATTTGGTATTATCGAGATATTTTGTATTTGATTTGTGTTTGAGCATTTATGTGGGTGTGTGTACATGTGTGTTTACACACACACAGATGCTCACACACATACACACATGAATCTCAACAAGTTACAGTATTAAGGAAGATGAATATCTGGTTCACTAAAGTCTATTTAAAAGCTGGGAATGACTGATGTTAAAAACTGTGCCAGGATTATAAGGAGCTATTTGATCTTGCCCAGTGGTTCTTTCTGTTTTTTCTAAAAAGTTCAAAATGACATTGTTTCCATCTTTTCTCTCTGGGTTAACACCATATTTACGGTTAACACCATAAAATGTGCACACTCCTGGTTCAGTGAATTCTTGGCTGAGCAGTCATAGAGGGCAAGTGTGAATTTAAGTTTATCTGTTAGATTTATTTCTAAGAATGTGCTGAGATTGGAGCAGAGCTGCTGAACAGGCTGTGCACAGGAGTTGTATAGCATGGTGACTCTGAATAAGAAAGACCTGAGTTTTATTGGGTAAAGAAAGAATAGGTGGAAAGAATGATTTCGGAACCTGGAGATAGGTAGTGGGAATGAAGGAAATTCCAAGTGGGCTTTTCTCATCAATTACAGGCCAGCAGGAAGATATCGAACCTCTGGAAAGATTGAGCCTTTCTTCTGGCACTGTTGACCTTGGCACTCCCCAGGTGCATGGCTTTGATTGACAGGATCTTAGATGTAGACATGGAGCGCCACGAGGTAGGCTGACTCTGAGTTTTCAGATAATTCCTTGGAAATTAGTTAAAAAAATTAAATCTATGCATTTAATTTCTCCTCCATTTGATGCTTTTTGAGAAAAGTAGAGTCCAGGACTTTCTGGATAAGGTGCTGGACAGATGTGGTCTTGTGATGGTCAGCCAGGTGGAGAGATAGAGTTGTTGCAGAAGAATCAGCTAATTTTACAGCAGTAGTTCATACATGCAGCTACGATACATTCATTCATTGTGATTTTCCTAAGCAACAAGCAACCTAGGAGCTTATGCTACAGTAGAGTCCAAGGCACCATGATGATTACTTCAGGAACAAAGAAGCTCATACAGAGGTGTGATCTCTTTCTGTTGGTGCGAAGTTTCAAAGCTAAAGTTCTTTAAAATTCATTTCTGGAGTTCAATTTAAATATTGTATGCCACACTAAGAAAAAAGCAGTGTCTTCTTGGTAAAATGCAATACTGAAATGGAATACTGTCTTTCATAAAAATAAGAAATGTGTTTGGAAAATTAAATACCTTAAAAAATGAAAAATAAACATACTCTCACAGCTTGAGGGTTTAAATGAACCATGTACCAGGAGTTGAGAAAACTCCTACTTTGGGTTACATCCTGAGGCCCCTAATGTTCAAAAGTTGCCCAGCAAAGATGACTTCAGCATTTCCGTGGCATTTGCCTAAGCTGCCATGTTCTGTTCAGAAGCCATCTTAGCATATTCCACACACAACATGGCTTTTCATGACAAATCGCTGGTATGTCACACAAAATTGCTGTGAAGTGTTGTTTTCAGCATGAAGTTTTGAGTTTTAGGGCTCAATATCAAAATGAAGCATGTTCTGTGAAAGCTTAAATTAATCCATTCAGTGCACTGCCTTTAATCAAGTCTCTCTTGGTTTTCCTTTAGCTTGAAGTTTCCAAGCACTTTGGAAAGAAAACTTTCCAAGTACAGAACCCAACACAAAGATGCTGAATGTATTCTCTGTGACTTAATTATATTTTTAGTCTATATTTTATATATACTCTACCCAGGAAAAATTTCTCATTTGAAAAGGGGAAGTTATCTTTTTTCAGTTACCTCTTTTCTTGTAATTTACAAATGTTCACTATCATGCTGCATGTGGATATTCATCAGGAATCAGTGGAAAAAGCTTAATTTATCAATGATCATAAAAATCTTTTTATGCATTCCTTAAATACTCTGAATGCTGATTGAATATACAACATGTTTGTACAGGTTATTCTTCATCTTCAAAACACTGTGTAATTGTACTTAAATAATACACATGTGTAATTATTTAAAAATACTTTTCATCATTTTATAAAATATATCTTTATGGTATTGTTTTTGGATCTTCTTCACCTGTCACCTTCCAAGTGATTACTCCCTGATGGATTACATAAAGTTATGTGACTATGTCTTTGATTGTATCAATATATTTCTTGTCACATATTTGAGGCAAACCTGAGGATAGATCATTGAATAATTATTATTATTTTTCTCCTGTAAAATATGTCATTTCTCCATTTTCTTCTTTAGTGGTCTTTTGAAGAATCCAATCTGTTGAGAAAATATCAAACGTAATATAAATTAATTATTTGACTTTAAGTAATAAATACTAGTCTCCTTGGATAAAATTTAAATTAATACTATGTTAGTGATTTGGGGCATACAAATAATTAATAATACAAATACTTAATATAATTGAGAAGTTTATTTCCATTGACTGCTAAGTAATATTGAATGTGAAGAAATGACATTTATTAAGTTGTTTTTTCATTTTAAACTTTTTTTGTTGGTTAAATATATCATGCTCCCAGTAAGAACTAGTACCTGTGGTGAATTAACTTATAAAGGTTTTGGGAAAATATTTGGGAAGACATACAAACTACAGTTAGCTGGCACTAAATGGCACTTTGCTATCATCTTTTTTTTCAGGGATGTGGCAGAGAAATTCTAACAAATAACTGGTGCTCATAAACTGAGGTCATTAGAACTCATGGGGAATCTGGTACATGCATTATGGCTGAGAGGTTAGGGAGATACGAATTGTCTGGATTAACTTTAAATGTTCAGGACATCTATCTTTATAGATGTGACAGGAAATACCTCTTGAAAACATGCTGGATCGTTTGGATATAAGAAACATATTTCTGAACATACAAGAAATTTCACATAGGGGTGAATATGGGTAACTTTTCATTGTACTTTGTAATTTGGGGCATTATAAAAATTATAACTGTTTTATTTATTTCCTTTTGTACATTAAAATAAAAGTAAGTATAGGGTCTGAAAGGGGCCTTTGTAATAATCTAATGCAAAATGTGGGTATTAATTTTTTTTAAGTTTATTTATTTTCAGAGAGAGCTAGTGAGCATGAGTGGATGAGGAGCAGGGAGAGAGGGAGAGAGAGAATTCCAAGCAGACTCCCCACTGTCAACACAGAGCCCAATGCAGGGCTCAATCCCATGAACTGTGAGTTCATGACCAGAGCAGAAATCGAGTTGGATGCTTAACCGACTGAGCCATCCAGGCATCCCACACATAGACATTTTAAATAAAAGGAGATTGAGGGTCTTTTTAAAAAAAAAAAATTCAGGGGCGCCTGGGTGGCTTAGTCGGTTGAGCATCCGACTTTCGCTTGGGTCATGATCTCGCGGTTCGTGGGTTCGAGCCCCGCGTCGGGCTCTGTGCTGACAGCCAGCTCAGAGCCTGGAGCCTGTTTCAGATTCTGTGTCTCCCTCTCTCTCTGACCCTCCCCTGCTCACGCTGTCTCTCTCTCCTAGAAATAAATAAAAACACTGGAAAAAATTAAAAAAAAAATTTCAGAGTAGATTATTAATAGTTCAAGCAGACAATAAGTTAGTTCTTTGAAAGTGTGGTACCTTCGTATTATTTTAGTCAAGAAGTTATGGTGAATCATGCAAGGGAATGATATGCTAAAAAATAATTATTGAATAATTGAGGGCTTACAAGGGATACATGGTCAAAAATATGCATTTTTAAGTGGGAGAAGTTAACTTCTTTATGTTTTCCATCATGCCAGAATCTAGTTGGTGGAAGATGAGGCAAAGACAACAGAGCAAATAAACATGAAAAAAACAATGAATCTGTCCCTCTTCTAACAGCAGTTCTACATGTCTTGGGTTTTTTTCTTTGAGCCAATACTAAAAGTACTGGATTCAAAAATCATCAGGCCCCTTAACTGCATGTCCTGAGTCAAAAATAAATCAGATGAGGCTTTCACAGACACAGGTGGTGAATTGTAAGACTTTTCTTTCACCTGCTCTGCCCTGTTCTCGATCTCCTGCCTTCCACTCTCAAGTCTTCTTGCATCTTTCCAACTTTCCTTTGCTTTCACACACTAAATGCTCTGTTTTAAAACTTAATTGTGTTATCTGAACTTTCTCACCCAACTAATTCTACTAACTTGGGTCTTTAGTGGAAGTTGGGTCATAGGAGTGGAGACTAGGTGAATATAGAACATAGTTTCAAACTGATGAAGACCAATACTAACCAAGATTAAAAACAAGTTAAGTTTGTTTTCAGTGCCCAGACCTAACAACTTTCACTTTCTTTCTTTGTCTTTTCATATTTACTTATCAGTAAGTGCTAGATCTTATTTATGCTTCCCTAGTTCAAAACCCTATGGCAAAGGGTCAGATTAAACAGTACCTGGTAGAAAGTACGTGCTTACTGACTATAACATAGAATAAATGTTGAATGAATAAATTGATACTAATACAGAAAAAACTAAAAAATTGTAGTGCTATTTCCCATCATCCACCAAAGATAGGCCTAGTGGATGAGGAACAAAGCTTTAGGATTTGTAAATAAATCATCACTGATGGAACCTCAGGCATTGCTATGAAATCAAATTAAGAGAGAGAAATGTTCTGCTTTTTCAAGCTTCCTCCATGGGCTGAGTCTCCTTTCATTCCATTGGTTATATTGGCTGGACTGATCTTCCCCCTCAATATGTCCTACCATATTCCAGGGATTGTTTCTCAATCTATTTAGATCTGTGCCCCCTACAAGCCTTCTCTCTTCAATATTAAGTAAATTAAGCTGTTAATAAGATTTTGTCAAACTTCAATTTCTGTCATGGGTTCAGGGGTAAATTATATAAAGACTGTGCCTTTTGAAATAAATTCACAGCTCCAGTAAGAATCTTTGGCCTGTCTTCTGTATGGAGCCAGGAAGTTCCCATGAACTTCCAGAGTGCTCAGATTTGGAAGGAGGAGAAAGAAGGGATAGTCCTGAGGTTTCTGCTCCCGGTATAATTAGTATAAAACGATCCCTGGGAATGACAGTAGCTTTTCTGAGCCTACTACATACCAAATACACGCTTCAGGGATGTTCAACATGGCATTAAAGCAGGGGGAGGGGCACTTAATCTTTTTCATATAATGGACCAGCTGAAAGACTGAATCAAACTAGGGACTCTCATTCTAAAACAAAATACTTTTATACATTTCAGAGAATTCATGACTCTCTGGAACAAAACCCAATTCCTGGAGCTCCGCGATGAAGAGCCCTGCCCCATAGCCTGCAGCAGTGGGAAATACTGGAAAAAGGATGGGCGTTGCTGATAGATTATTGCTTGAATTAAACCCCTTAGTAGCTGGTAATCTTGGGAGAGTTACTTAACTTTTCTTTGCTTCAATGTTATCAAGTATAAAATGTAGTTAAAGTACTGAGTTGAAAAGGTTTAAGGACAACAGAGTGAACAAAAGAAAGAGAGAACACAGAGCAAAGGGCTTATAGTGTTGGCAATGAAGTGAAATGGTCTAGGTTGAGGTCCTTACTCTGAGCCCGATAAACGATGTGGCCTCGGGGAACATATATATACCTTAGCTTCCTCATTAACAAAATGAGGTTCACAGTAGTGTCTTTCTCAGAGGATTGATGTTAATATTACAGTGGAAAAGCTAAAACAGTTCCTGGCATGCAGAAAGCACTCAGGAAGTCCTAATTCCCTTTTTCTGTGGAGTCACAGTTCTGATTGAGGCATCTGCCACTTAAGTGGTTGAACTAAATGTACCTACTGCTTAGAGCAGTGCAAAGGTTGCTAAATTACCTTCCTTCCTGGGGCTAAAAAGATCTAAGAATGTATCAAAAAAACATCATTGACTGGATGTGTTTATTTTTACCTTTATATTCAGACTGGTGACCAAAAGAAACAAGTAGATAAAACATATTTGTTTTAAGCAGACATATGCCACCAGAGAAAACCTATCCAAATATCAGCTCTGGCTTTCCTTTTCTCTTATCAGCCATGCCCTAAATCTATACAGGCAAGTGCAGTGCTCAGAACAGATCACACGGGAAGAAATCAACAACAAAACCCTCTCTGAAACAGAGGTGTATATAAATGAAGAAACCACATTCTAGGTTTCAGGCACAACCGCAGCACCACTAAGCCAGGTCTTGGGTACCACAGTGTGGCAAAGCCAGGTATTGCAGAGCACTGGTAACCCCTGAGAGCCGGAGGTTTGAGAAAGCAAAGAATTAATTCTGTCTCAGAGACTTTGCTGGAAATGCTACTGATCTACATCTTTAACATGGCTTTGTTTATCATCTTCTCTAAGTGTAAACCCACCCCCCAAAAGAGGAAGTTATTTTAAGAGTCGAAAAAGATACGAACATTTGGCAATTTGGTAGGACAGAAATTTATTATTAGAACTATTTGATTAAAAGAGAATTCTACTGCTCAGGTATTAGAAAAAGTAATATGTAGCCACAACCTGCATTTTTAACACAGTTTAGCTATTTAATAGAACAATTTGGTAAAATATAGGATGATACTATGTTAGAATAAATACCAATTTTATGTTTAATTGGAAGAACATTAAATTCAACTTGCCTGTGGGCTTTTATTCTCTATTAAATTTATTGTAAATGCTATCATCTCAGTTCTGCTTAATTTCATTTAACTTAATTTAATTATCTTTTTAAAAGTTTATTTATTTCTTTTGAGAGAGACAGATCACATGCAGGGAAGGGGCAGAGGGAGAGTAACAGAGAATCCAAATCAGGTTCTGTGTTGACAGCTGAACCCGGGAACCGTGAGATCATAACCTGAGACGAAGTCAAACGTTTAATCGACTGAGCCACCCAGATGCCCCTCAGTTCTGTTTAATTTTAAAATGATGTAGCTAAGAGTTTGAAAAATCTCACATACTTCAGTATAAGCAAACATCTATGTAAATCTATGGATTTACCCAACAGAAATAGTTTCACAAGAGGATAAGAAGTAGGAGTCAGTGAAACAGTAATCTTTCTGTTTCCATCAACTAATTAATAAATTTCTCATCTCTCACTCATGCACACTATTGCATAAAATATGCTATATTTCTTTATATAGAAAAGGAATCTTAGTTTTTAAGATACATAGAGATAAGTGATTAGGATAAGGTTCATCTTAACCATTCTATTGCTTATATTTTCTTAAACTGATAAGGAATTCATTTTTTAATAAAAGAGAGTTTTCATTTTCCTTTCCTTATAAAAGTAATGTATACTTAATTTATAATCTCAATGTTGTAGACATATAAAAGTCCCTTATAATCCCAACCTCTAGAGAGATTCATTATGTTTTTTGGATTTGTTTATTTTTTTTTTCTTGTACAAAACTGGGATTAAGTTGTGCACAATGTTTGAGAGATACATTTTTAAAAAAATTTTATCTTGGTCCCATCATTTCAATATTTTTCTTTCCATTTTATTTTAGAGAGATAGAGATAGACAGCACTAGTGAGGAGAGGGGCAGAGAAGTAGAGAGAGAAAGAATCTCAAGCAGGCTCCAGGCTCTACGCGGAGCCCAATGCAGGGCTCTGTTCCATGACCCTGGGATTATGAACTGAGCCGAAATCAAAAGTTGGATACTCAACTGACTGAGCCACTCAGATGTCCCTCAATATTTTTAATGGCTGTATAATATTGTATTACACAGCTTGGATAACTAATAATTTATTTCACCAATTTGCTATTGATAGTTGAAATAGAAAATCAAAGGAACTTTGGTGCTTACCTTCCACAGTGCTAATATGAGCAGCATTAATAGCAACAATCCAGCAAAAGCACTCAATAGGATGACCCATAACGGCACTCTGCCTGGCAGTCCATCTTTGGATATTTGAATAGCAAACTGAAAATTATTAAACAAGTCTGTTAACATTGATAAACACCTATTATAACTCCTGGTACATTAAGTTCTTACAGGCTATAATATTCTACCCAATGATGTAATTAATCTGATTACTACATTTAAAAATGCCCTTTTTCTCTTCAAAATCTAAATCAAGTCAAATTTAATCATGTCAAATTTATTGTTCCAAAAGTATTTATAATCTTATGCTTTAGAAATGTATATGTAAAGAGTAAACTGCCTATGAATTGGAATGTTCAGGAGGAGAGGTGAATTTAACTCGTGAGAACAATAAGTATTATACATGTTAAAGATTCATTGATCGACTTTAGCATATGATCATAGTCATAAAAATTTAGGCTGGAATGTCACCACAGGTTATTGACATAAAAACCTGAGTAGGTCTTCTTCTAATTCTAATTTTAGTGTGCTTTATTTTTTGTCTACAAATTTATAATTTTCATATAGTAAAATGCACAAAGCTAAGTGTACAGATAAATTAATTTCTGCACATATATTCACCCCCTTGTACCTTTTATTATACCACACTGTCTCTTCCAGTTGACTTATCTTTTGTCAATATCTATAAATCAGGTCTTCTTTTATTTTTAATTTTATTTTTTTCTGTTTATTTTTGAGAAAGAGCATGAGGGTAAGAGTGAGAGAGAGACATGAGAGCGAGAGGGAGAGAGCACCAGCAGGGGAGAAGCAGGGAGAGAGGGAGACACAGAATCTGAAGCAGACTCCAGCTCTGAGCTGTCTGCACAGAGCCTGGCACAGGGCTTGAACCCGGGAACCTTGTGAGATCATGACTTGAGTTGAAGTCTGAAGGCACCCCAATATAAATCAAGTCTTAATTGAAGGAAAATTTGGAAGTAAACAGCTTTTAGTGTTCCAGCTACTCAATGTGGCTGTCAAACGCCTATGAAACTTATTCACCCTGTGTCTCATCCCTAGGTTTCAGAGGAAAAAAACCTAAGTCACAGTAGGTGGCAATGACTAATAACAGCTCAAGTTTCTGTATTTGGTTGTCACAAGGAATGTCTCAATTCCTTAAGCTACAGGGAGGACTGGAGGTAAAAAGAACAAACTAATGGGCATAATATTTATATATTTTGGAGACTCCTCAGATGGCTCCCTGTGGGTCACTGCTGACACCTGGGGAGTACTGAGCTGCACGAGTATACATATGTACAGGATAAGACTGTTTGAGACAGGGGCGCCTGGGTGGCTTAGTCGGTTAAGCATCCGACTTTCGCTTAGGTCATGATCTCGCGGTTCATGGGTTCGAGCCCCGCGTCGGGCTCTGTGCTGACTGCCGGCTCAAAGCCTGGAGCCTGTTTCGGTCTGTGACTCCCTCTCTCTCTGACCCTCCCTTGCTCACGCTGTCTCTCTCTCTCCCCTAGAAATAAATAAAAAATATTAAAAAAAAAAAAGACTGTTTGAGACAGATTTTAAATACATCTAAAACAACTCCCTGAACTTACAAATACAGAAGCTGAAATCTAGATGTCGGGACCAGTGACTTCTCTAAGATCACACAATTACAAAATGATCATTTTGGAATTTTAACAATGCCAGTATAATTTTCCTTTAGGATGAGCTGTTGAATAAAGGGAATTTTAAACTAACACTTAGGGGAAATAAAACTAATTATAAAATTGTAACAAAATATATCTAGGAATCAAATGCACTCTTTTCTAATATAGTATATATATATACTCATTTTTTGGGGGAGTGCTTACTGGTAAAATTTTGGCTTCCCTACATATGGAGCAACTCTGCATTTATCAGTGCTCTTTATTTTATTTATTTAAAAAATTGTTTTTAATGTTTATTCATTTTTTTGAGAGAGAGAGAGAAAGGGAGAGAGAGAGAGTAGGGAAGGGGCAGATAGAGAGGGAGACACAGATTCTGAAGCAGACGCCAGGCTCTGAGCTGTCAGTACAGAGCCTGATGTGGGGCTTGAACTTGTGAACCGTGAGATCATGACCTGAGCCAAAGTCAGACACTTAACCTACTGAGCCACCCAGATGCCCCCTATCAGTGCTCTTTATAATGTAAGTGAACATTATATGTGTATGCTGTATGCCTTATATGCGTATATTCTTTAAAGGTGAATACTTACCAGAAGTCATTGACAATTGGAATTATTTGAAATATGTATTAATTTCAAATAATAGTTTTTAAAAAAATGTTTATTTATTTTTGAGAGAGAGAGTGAGTGAGTGAGCAGGGGAGGGGCAGAGAGACAGGGAGAGAGAGAATCCCAAGCAGGATCCCATATTCAGTGTGGAGGCTAGTGTGGGGCTTGATCCTACGTCCCATGGTGAGATTATGACCTGAGCTGAAACCAAAAGTTGGACTATTAACTAACTGACTGAGCTACCCAGGCACCCCTGAAATAAGAAATTTTTAAATAACATCTGAATGTTAGGTAGCTTTAAAATAAAATGTTATGAGTCATACTATCCACATGGGATATTTAAACTCTTCCATGATAAGAAGAGAAATTATGCTTACGTATCCACATCTATAATAAGTACTCTGCCCTTATTTTATTATAATATAGTAGGAAGAAACTCAAACCATTTTATTTTTACCAAAGACTAATGTGTGAAATTGCATGAGGGAATATCTCAATTTTGCTTCAGGCTTCCTAATGATGGAATGAAGAAAACCTTTAAAAATTTACATTTATTTCCATACACTGTACAGTTACTTTCTGTGAAGCGTTTTCCAAGTTCTTCAGATGTCAATTGCACTTTATAATGTTGGTTTTAAGGAGGAAAATTAGAACTGCATCATTTGTTGTCAAGATGAAAATAAAAACATCAATTTAATGTGATAGCTACTTACAAGCAGTAAAGTCAAGTGTGGCATGTTGATTGTAAATATCATGGCTTTTGCCCAGTTTCCTACAAAGACTGAAATCACACTTGAAGCTAATTAGATATAATTCGTAGCAAAAACTGTCTGCTACTTAGGACTAGTCACTGCTTCAGGGACTATACGCAATTATAAAACATCATGTCACAAAATCCACAGTGAAATGTACAAGGTTTTCAAAACATATAGGAGTTGTACTTACCTCTCTTTTTTGATTGCCAGTACTTAAAGTCAGTAATGTATTTTCACTCTGAAGGTCTGCCCTTACAGTAAGATTTAAGCTGGAAAAACGAGCCTGAAGAGCAAACAGGATTTATTTTTAATATATTAGGCTAATCACAGTGAGAGCTAGTCATGTTTGAGTTAGTGCAATTTTTATAATTGAATTTTCCTGCGAGACTAAAAAACACTGGTTTTGTTAACATCTGAAAGGGCCTGGTGGTTTCAAATGATCTCCCTCCCTCCTGTCTGCACTCAAATTGTCACTTAGGTTCTTGTTATAGAATGAAAAATTTTTGAAATCCTTTTCTTCAGATTTATCCTTAGCAAAACCAAATCTCAAACCATGCCCCCCTTTCATGTAGCTAACTAGGTGTAAAACAGCTACACCCTGGTAATGAAATTTATATAGAAGCTTTTTAGGATTAAATGTGAAATTGCCAATACCCAACAGTTTGTGACTTCCAAAAATAGCAACTTAATATGGTTGAACCCAAAAATAGAAATTTCATATAATTCACCACTTCTAAGAGAGGAACAAATCACACAAAATACAATGGATTAAGTTTTGTAGCTTGTTGCCAGACAGATTTGACTATCAGGAGCCAAAACATGTCCTCTTATTATATATATATATATATATATATATATATATATACACACACATATATATAATATAATATATATGTAAATAAATAAATTAATATATAAATATAATATATGTAAATAAATATATATATATTTATATTAAATTTATATATATTAAATAAATGTATGAGTAAATATAAAATAAATATATATGCAAATACATGTATATATAGTACATATAAGTGTACTATATATATGTGTGTAAATACATATATATATATGTGTGTGTGTATAGTCTGATCTAATACAATGAATCCATAACACATGTTAGTTCTATTTGTTAATGGTGTCAAGGATTGTCTCTCTATAATTCTTTGTCCCTTAACTGAGTTCTAAAGTATTAAGATAAATGCAAACTTTAATACTGCATAGGTATTTCTTTCCAGATGTGCAAAAAAAAAAAAAAAAGAATAAGAGAGACTGAGAAAAAAGTATATATCTGGAAGGTACTTTGGAGATAACTTAGTTGCTAACAGACAAGGAAAATGAGACCCAAATAGTTGGTTCAATAGAGCTGGAGCTTGGACCATTTTTTTTTTACTTTTCTAGTTCTTTCTACAGAAGCACTCTGCTTGCATACCCTAAGTAATGAACAAATATTTGTTAACATAATTCAATAATTGCAGAGAACAAGGCAATCACTTACTTTTATAAAAGTTGGTTTCCATAAGATAAGTGAAACATTCACTTGGCTCATGTCAGAAGGAATCAAATTACAAGTGATTGTAGCAAATTTACATGTACTGCAGTCCTGTTTAAATGTCCAGAGGTATACATTAGTATTTTTGCTATTTAATGAAAAGATACCATAGTAAAATATTCTAAAAGATAGTACTTTTTAGTTTGATATTGAATTTATTCACTTCAAAAGCATGAGATAAAAGTAGCACTTGTCTTGGTTTTCTGAATTTACCAGAATTGTGCCTCGTTTGAGATCTTCAGATTTTGTTATAATCATTTTCTTCCCAGAGTTGATACCAAGCGGATCCTGAAGGCTACTGGGTCTGCAGTTTGCATTCTAAGAAATGAAAATATTTCATTTATCAGACAATGCCAGAAGTCAGAGGAAAAAGTGACTTTGTACAATCATGTGAAGAATCTGTGAGTGACAGCCATTGTCATAGATGAAAGATCCATCTCTGTAAGTGTGCAACATGGAAAAGACTATTCTGTAGCAGCTGTATACACCCACATCGAGATAATAATTACCGTTAGTGTGCTACTTTTGAATTTTAATAGATATCACTGAGCTTGTTTCAGAAACGGAAGAATGTTAGTAGAAAGTATGATTGCATAGTAATATACTCATTAAATTTTTTTTCATGGGTGGCTCATTCAGTTGGGTGTCTGACCAGGTCATGATCTTGTGGTTTGTGGGTTTGAGCCCCAGCTGGGGCTTGGAGCCTGGAGCCTGCTTCAGATTCAGTGTTTCCCTGTCTCTCTGCTCTCTCGCACTCAAAAATAAGTAAACATTAGAAAAAATTTTTAAAAATTTATTATTTTCATCAAATATTAATTTGTAAATTCCTATAATACAGAGGGAGAAAAGAAATTAAAAACTCTACTGAAACAAAGAAGGGTTAGCATTTGTTATTCAATATGATGGCTTATATGATGGTTTGTGACACAAACAAAAAAAGAGAGGGACTTTTGTCTGTATTTCTGTATTCATCCAATAATATTCTGTGAGTCTTTAAACACCAAGGACAAGACACTTGGTCTATGTGGGAGAAAGATGTAAATAACCTATAAAGGTTAAAATGGCGGATTGATAAGACAGCTAGTGCTTGAATTGGTTTTCTAGACTTACTCTAATAAACCTTTTGCTCATCAAGACTCTACATCCTTGATAAAAGATAATAAGGATAACGGTTCATAAGTAATAGGGAAAGTACAATTTTAATCTTTCTACATGCTCACAAACCTGCTTTGTTTGGATTAGAGAGAAATAGTAGAGCTTTAATTTTTCCTTGCCTATAGGGAAACATTTAAATATTATAATCCAACTATGACTGTTGCTATTTTTTGATTTCTGAAAATATTTTAACTTAAAAAATGTTTGAAAAGAAGACAGATTGTCAATATTGTTGAAAATATGCATGTATTACTTCAATATTTATTGTGGTTATCTATGTCTTAGGGACTAAACCATAATAATTTACCACATTGACTCATTCAAAGCTACAGGCACAAGTGGGTGTGATATTGCTATTGTTTGATAAGTGAGTAAATAGTACTGTACTGTCTTATGTGCAGCTGTGTGTGTTCTTAGGAATCAGTTAAGAAGTCTCCTTATAAAGCTGTTTGATCACCTCAAACAAATTAAAGCTATAAGAAACATTTTAAGGCACAAGTCAACAAGTAGTTATCTAAAACCTACTCTAGTGGATTGGATAGTATTTCAAAAAGATATGCCCAAGCCCTAGCACCTGGAACCTGTGAATGTGATCTTATTTGGAAACAGGGTCCTTGCAGATGTAATTAAAGATCTCTAGAAGAGGTCTTTCTGATTTAGGATGGGCTCCAAGTCCACTGAGGAGTGTCTATAAGAGACAGAAGAGGTGAAGACACAGAAACACGAGGAAGACAGGCATGTGAGGACAGAGGCAGGGACTGCACTTAGGCCACCACAAGCTCAGGCATGCTCCGGGGTGACAGCAGCCACCAAAAGCTGGGAGAGAGGCATGAAACAGATTCTCTCTCTGAGCCTTCAGGGGGAACTAACATTGTTGACACCTTGATTTTAGATGCTGGCCTCCAGAACTGTGAGAGAATAAATTTCTGTTGTTTCTAGCCACCTAACTCAGGTAATTTGTTATCACAGCAGTTGTAGAAAATTAATATACCTACTAAGGAGCCAATGGAAGTCATTATTATTATGTAAAATTTTCTAAATGCTTCTCCATGTTACTTTGGTAAAGTTCTTTATCAAAAGTGTCATGCAGAGCAAAAGGATTTAAACACAAATTGAAAAGGATAACAATAATGATGTAATGGCAAGGCACACATGACTTACATTAGAAGATGACCATCCACTTGGGTATAGCACAGGATAACCATCTGATGTCAAGTTGGGAAATGAAATTGACAGCTTAAGTTCTGGCATTGGAAAATGTCCACTCTTTCTAATCTATAGGAAAAAAAAAATAGAAATGTAATCCTCTCTTCCTCTTCCAATAGCACTCTTTCTATATTATGCAGGACAACTGTTCTTAATTGATTAAGTTATGAAATACTTTGAATACAAAAGCGAATTCAGACAGTTGATGGCACTGGACAGAGAACTGACACAATTAAGCAAAAAATACAGATGTTCAATAGTGGCCATATGTATCAGCTACAAACATATATTGTTCCTTCATGCTCCCACTCCCAAAATGGGACTGGGATTAAGGAAAGTCAGAATTAAATTTTTTTGTCAATTTACCATACTCCCATCATCTTTATGGACATACTAGTTAGTGTTTTGGAAGTGAGAAGGAGAACATTTATTTACTTGATCCTCTTGGAACAAGAGAGCATATTTTGTTTGCTTCAACATGCTTGCCATAATTTCCTAAGCCCACAAATCATCTCTCAGCCCAGCTACATGGGGTCTCTCACCAAGGCACAGGCAAATCAGATATGCACCTGCTTCCCTGCACAACACTATCCACAGCTATGGCTACTAGGTCAATAACAATTAATAATCTGGTTGGATGAGAGTCACATTGCCTCTCCTCTCAATGCCCATGTTTTTATCCATTAAACTGAAATTCAAACTTACTACCACATCATGCCACCAATGGTGAGTGTAGCTCATAGGGAAGGAAAGCTGAGCAGGATGAGGTTTAGCAGGAAGCTGAATTTATTGTTAAAAAGTCCTCACAAGTAGAAGAGGTGCAATTGAACTGGAGCAACCAGGTGCTCTGGCCCTCTCTTCTTCCACTCAAGCATAATCTCCAGGACCTATACCTTCTTCAGAGCCTCTCTGGGCCAAATCCTTAGGGGACTAGGGAGCTTCTTAATCTATAGATGCCAGGAAATACAACTGATCTACCTAACTGAACCTTCTGGACCAAGAGCTACACAGATCCGAAGCAATTCCCTGTTGTTGCCAAATCTAAATGCATCCCTTACTCTTGGAATTCTAGAAATTCCTCACCAGCAGTGCCTGGCCTCTTAACCATGCTCCTTGACACTTGCATTCTTATTGTAATATTCCCTAAACTTCCCTGCCATGGCCTTTCAGTCTAATTCCATCTGTTTTCTTCCAAAAAGTAAAAAAATCACATAATTTGTAATTAACATTCACTGTCTGATTAAAAACAAAGTTCTTTACAGAAATATTAGAAAATACTGAAAATAAATGGGAAATTCCCTACAATTCTACTACATTGGTGACATTTTAGTGTATAACTTACCTGTCTATCATTTGCATTTATGCATATATTATAAAATTTGTATCATATAAAATACAAAATTTGGCATCCCACTTGTAAAATGTATTAGCATGGCATTTTCCTATAAACTTAAAGATTATTTAAGAATATGACTTTTATTAGCCACTTAATAATAACCACAATATCAATATTTATTTATGTTCAACATGTATTTATATTCCAGGCACTGCTTGCATTATTATTGCCTTTAACCTTATAACAGCCCTATGAGGTAGATTCTCTAATTATCCCTATTTTACCATGAGGAAACAGGTTAGAATGAGAATAAAGAACTTCCAAGATCACAGAATTTGTAAATAACAGAATTAAGATTTTTTTTTTAACCTAAAATGTGTCCTCTGTAGGGCTCCTGGGTGGCTCAGTTGGTTGAGCATCTGACTCCTGATTTCAGGTCAGGTCATGATCCCAGGGTCCTGGGATGGCACCCTGTGTTGGGTGTGGAGCCTATTAACATTCTCTCCCTCTCCCTCTATCTCCCTCTCTCTCTCTCTCTCTTTACCTCTTTCCCCTGCTTATGTGCTCTCTCTCTCTCTAAAAAATAAAATAAAATAAAATAAAATAAAATAAAATGTGCCCTCTGAACTATTACAATAGCTGTCTCTCCATTGAAATACTATATGATAATTTATTTAAGCAATTTCATGTGGTTAAGTTTTTAGATTGTGCCCAGGTTTCAATTTTTAAACTGCTATAAATGACACTGAGCAGAGTCTTTCCCAGTGGTGCCTGGCTGGTTTACTCAGAAGAGCATATGACTCCTGATCTTGGAGTTGTGAGCTTGAGCTGCATGCTGGGTATAGACATTACTTAAAAATAAATAAGCTAAAAAAAAGAGTATCTCTGAGAATAAATCTTTGTATCACCAATAATTTCCTATAGTAAATTTCCAGCAGCAAATTTACTGGTTCTCACCTAAGAAAATGTTCACATTATTTTTTATTCCATTACATTACTCCAATTTTAGATTTTATCCCAACAAAGTAATTAGACATACAAAAAACTATGTTCAGGGATATTCTTAACAATGTTATTTCTATCAATATTATTTACAATAGTTTGAGAGTATGTGTTTCAAGTTTGGACACTTACTTATTAAAGTAACAACATAGGTACTAGTGGGGATGAGCACTGGGTGTTATGTGGAAACTAATTAGACAATAAACTATTTGTAAAAAAAAAAAAATAAAGTAACAACATAGGAAGATCTATAATATTCACAATTCCTCTGTTCCTTCTCACCTTCCTTGTATTTTGCTGAATTCTTTAATGTGGGAAAAGCAAATGGAGCTAGAAGAACTTGGCAGCCTAAATTTCAAAGGTTTATCTCAGTAATGAAGTGACTGGCATTCATGCTAATTTCCAGAGTACGGCTTGTCATAGGAATTTCAGCCAAGAGCACAGATAAAAACAATGGAATGAATCTTGAGAGTATACATTTATTTCACTTTGTAAGAGAACTTCCTTTATTACTGGAAAGAGATTGAGACCATTTTCACCTATAATAATGCTGCATTACTCATACTTCTAAATATATATTTAAATTAATCATTTGAATTGGACCCTCTTTTACTTGAGTAATATACTTGAGTCTGGGTCTGTAAGTAGGCATTACCTAAAATGAAAGTCTGGCTCAATTCTATAATTGTTTACTATAGTTAGGAAAGTTCATTATGAAGACTTCAAAGAGAAAAATAAATGTGATAGAAAAACATCACTTAAGGATGTGATAGGAGGAACATAAGTCATAGTATGATACATAAGAAAGGTAGCAAAGAGTAGAAGGAGATACATATTTATTTGCTGAGTAAAGGAAAATATTACCAAGACATTTGAAGTAGTCAATTTCTGAAATAGTCATAATAATTTTTTTAAAGTGCTTTTCTCACTCACAGTAAAAAAAAAAAAAATGCAAATGAAGTTTACAGGTTTATAGGTAGTATCTCTTTGGTCTTTTAAGTTTATTTTTTCTAGTAAGTCGTCTAACTGTGTCTTAGGAGGAAATTAGATACTTAGGTTTTTTAAGCTGCTTCAAAGTATAATTATCAATAATTCTTTAAAAAAATTACTTCAAAATAGTGAAATTATAAAAAATATTCCAGAATATAGGGATTAACTATTGAATCAACAGGTTTATATGTGTCTGTTAATACTTTAATTTATAAACTTACAAATTAGTCCTTTACTATACTAATTTAGAGGTAATTTCTTACCAAGTAGAAGATATTAATTTCATTTCCAATGTCCTCAGTAGAATTAATAACTTCAGGGACTGTCTCATTGGCCGCAATTGAAATATGGTATTCACTTGCAGAGCTGAGAATTAATTGAGAGAAGAAAAATAAAACACAACAAAGTTTAACTTTTATTTGACCTAATTCTTTTTCTTTATTTATACTAGGTACTCCCACAAAAAGTACTTGTAGAAATTTCAAATCGGAGACAAATTCTTCTACTGTTCTATTCTTCTACTGTGAAACATAAAATTAAATCTTTGAGGAGGATAAGAAAGATTACATAATTTAGCTCAATAATTGCTGCTGTTTATTTAGCTTTAACAAGCTAAAATATATACAGTTTTTGAAATAAAAGTTTCATTGTTACCAAGCAAGTATAAGATATCTACTAATTCACTAATATCATTTACATTTAGTGAATAATGAGCTAAAACTTGGTATTTTTCATACTGCTGAATTTTAAATAGATTTAAAAAATTGTTAACCTTTTCACATTAAAGTCCCATATTACTGCCAAAGTTAAAAATTCAATCTTTTCCATACAATTTTTCCTCCATGTTCTTTGGATGAACTTGGTGGAATGAAGTATAATAAAAAATAATAGGTGTTTGCCAAAATTTGATTTTAATAAGATGAAAAATTCTTGGAAAAAGTCATTGTACCAAGAGAAGTGGATAACAGCAAGATAGAAAATAGCAAATAGAATTTGGAGGCTAGATAATATATACAAAATCTATGTGTATATCCTATAATCCTCATATTTTTGTTGTTTGTTATCGGAAAAAGCAAAGTGCCATAAAAAATAAATTAATAAAATGAGCAGACTTTCACCCTAAATTTGCCACTGATTCTTATACTCTTTGCATACATTGCACACATTTATTTAACAAGAGCTTGGAGCCTTGCTTAAGCCAGGGAAATTATAGTGGGCAACTTTGCCAATATGATTTGTGTTTGGATGGATCAGAAGTTCTTAGAGGAAAGTACATTTTGGAATAATGCAAGAAATAAACAGCTCTTGTCAATGAGAAATGATTTAATCTTGTGTGCCCAGAATGGGCAGGCTGATTAGATCCCTCACAATGAGAAAGATGATGGTCAAGAAATATGCTGGTACCCTCTAAGAAGAGTGCCATTTGTGAAGTATTTCTAGATCTTCAGCTAGCATTTATGATACAAGACTGGACTGCTAATGTAATCCAGGATCATTAGCACCTCACATTTAAGATTATTTAGCAGGCTTGGTCTCTGATTTAAGTGCATGAGAATTACCTGGAGGGCTTGTTTAACACAGATTTCTGATGCCTTTGGCCAGAGACTGTACTTTGAGAACCACTGGGTTTGTAGACTGGCATCAGCATAAAAATGCAGTTTCCTCCTACCTGTAAAATTGAAGTCCAACTTCATATTTTACTGGGATAGAAATGTTAACTTCATTATCAGAAAGGGCATCGGGAGGTTCTTCACTGTCACTAGAAAATACACAGCACGTTTAGACAAATCATTAAACTACTGGTGATTAAGAGACATTTCTGAGCATTTGAAAGGGAAGTTTATCTTGGCAACTAAATAAAAGCATAAAAGGGTAGAATTCTTTAAAAAAATTTTTTAATAATGTGTATTCATTTTTGAGAGATACGAAGAGACAGAGTGCAAGTGGGGGGTGGGCAGAGAGAGAGGGAGGCATAGAATCCAAAGCAGGCTCCAGGCTCTGAGCTGTCAGCACAGAGCCTAATGCCGGGCTTAAACTCACGATCTGCGAGATCATTACCTGAGCCCAAGCCGGAGCTCAACCGACTGAGCCACCCAGGCACCCCAAGGATAGAATTCTTGTTTCTGTTGTTGTTGTCATTTTTAAATCAGGGTGGGGAGGGAGATGGGTATTATTAAGTTTCTCAAGCTGATTCTGAACTGGAGGGTTGAAAACCATACCAATTTTGTCCAAGGTTTCCTCAACTTTTAGAAGGATTATGATAAATATCCTTGGGTCAATTGTTAAATATACAGATTAGTGGGCTTCTCTCCTTGAAATATAGATTTAGTAGGTCTGAGCTGGGGCCCAGGAATTTGTATTTTTAACACAAATCACACAGGTGAATCTTACCTATTCTTTACAGACAAGGACCTCGCAAAAAGGCTCAACCAGGGTCACATGGTGGAGAGTCAATATAAAATCTTTGGTTTTCTTGTTTTAATAGTCTTTCTGTGCTTATTGATTGATGTTTATGTTTTTGGTTAAGAATCTATTTATTCCCTTGATTTAAATTGTCATTTCAATTATGTATTATGTAAATGCATACATATGTTTATACATACATATGTGTATCTCATACTCCCCTATATTAAAAAAAGCACATGTGAGGTATGTAACTACCGACACTGGCTCTGGGGCCAGAGTGCATGGGATTGTTCTTGAACATTAACACACTTTGGGCAAACTATTTAATCTCTCTTTGCCCTGGTTTCTTAATCTATAAAAAGGGGATTTATCATTAAATGATAAATGATGATTATAGTAAGTGCAAAGTGCTAAACATTGTGCCTAGATGTAAGAAATAATGAGAGTTAGATTTCATTATTTTTTTCACATACCCCCTCTACTAAGTGACCTAGCATTTGGTCTCACAGGACATTTTAACGGCTCTACTATTCTCAAGTGTATTAAGTGGCTTTATGTGAGCTAAAGGACGGTAAAGGCAGCACCTTGCTTTGGGTCATAGATATTTTTGTGAACGGGCTTTTGCTGTTGATGATTTCCTCTTCTCCCACCTGTTCCCTGCTGTAGCTAAATTAATCTTCCTAAGACACAGCTCTGTATATATGACTTCACCCCTCAAAAACTCTTCTGGCTTCTTATGACTTGTTCAGTTAAGAAAAAATGCCTCATCCTGACATTTCAATCCATTTCCATCCATGTTACCATAACATGGTAAAATGAACACCTCCTGTTTATCTTCAGTTACTTCTTTACGTATTCTCCATGTGTGAGCTACAATGGACTATCTAGTATTCCACCAATAGATCCAGTGGTCCATCTTAAGTTTTTGCTCAAGTTATATATTTTGTCTAAAATACTCTACCTAATTCTATTTACCAGCCTCTCTGTGAATTGCTACCCACCCTGTAAGATCTTTCACAATTATAATCATTTTGATAAAGTTTTCTTGGGGTCTCATTGCCAAATAGATATAATTTCAACCTCTATTAAGTTTCTGACACATATCAGAATGAATTCTGAATGAATTACCCTATATTAATATTGTAATAGTTTATATACTAGTCTTAGCCCCCTACTGTAATTTTCACCCTATGAGGAGGTTCATGCCCTTATTAACTTTTATATTTCCTATAGTGACTAATTTAATACCTTGTCCATTGATGTCATATAAATATTTGTTGAGTTGAATTGAGCATACAGAATTCATTTACCCACTAATTTATTTTCTCACTTATTCATTCACTTTACTTTAATTCACTGCGAGGCATCATGCTAGTTACTGGGGAGTAAGACAACAAAGTTAGAACTTTATCTCTCAAGGTTATGGTCCAGTGGATGATTACACTTAGAAGAATATTAGCATACTATTTCAATTTCCTCATTAGCCTTTCATTTTTAGTCTGGGTATTCTATGATATCTTTCAGAAGCTCTGACTGCTTTGGATAAAATATATTAAACTACAAAATGATATCATAAAACTTTAAGTCCAGGTGTGCCTGGGTGGTTCAGTCGATTGAGTGTCTGATTCTCGATTTCGGTTCAGGTCATGATCTCATGGTTGTGGGATCAAGCCCTGTGTCAGCATGGAGGCTGCCTGGGATTTTCTCTCTCTCTCTCTCTCTGCCCCTCCTCCACTCACATGTTCTCTCTCAAAATAAATAAAATAAACTTAAAAATAGAAGAGAAATCTTTAAGGACATCTAGTGATTCAGGTGACCTTCATGGACTGTCAGTAAAAATTAAATCAGCAATCCTGTAAAAT
Source organism: Hyaena hyaena (assembly GCF_003009895.1). Classification (NCBI taxonomy): domain Eukaryota; kingdom Metazoa; phylum Chordata; class Mammalia; order Carnivora; family Hyaenidae; genus Hyaena; species Hyaena hyaena. The sequence goes on from NW_024081195.1 coordinate 1,060,126, forward strand.
TTTAAATAAATTTTAATGCAATTTGGCAGATATAAGTGATGTGTGATTACATGTTTTACAGCTCAAAGAGCCAATGGTTTAATGTAGTTAGGTGTATTAATTCCATTAAATAAAAATTTCTTCATTTTTAATTATTCATAAGATATTTTTGTTACTGGTTCATTATCTTCTACTTTTACTGATCCTCATAAAAGTTGTAAGTTCCAGTGAATCTATAAAGTGAAATATTCTAAGTACATGAAAGAAATTATATACTTATAATAATACACTCATGCATACATATCAACCAACCTTGTTGCACTTAAATGAATGGTCACATTTTCCATGAGATAAGATGTGTTAAACTGAAATAATATTTTGAAAGTAACCTATGAAATAAAAATATTTTTTGTTTAGTAACAGATAAAGAAGTAGAATGTTTAGATTAAAATGTTTAATTACATTAATGATATTACTTAGACTCAAATTACAAACTTATTTAAGAAATCTTACCTTATAAAGTAAAACCTCATTATATCTCAAAAATAGAACAAGATATACATGTGCTTTTAAACTTTGATATTTAAAGCTCTTTTAACCAATTTAGGCTCATTCACAGGAGGGATGACTAGAATTCAGGTATCATGAGATTCGTATGGTTGTCCAATATTATGTGTGGAATTTTCTTCAGCGTTTTCTTCTCTCACATATATTTTGAGCTACATTAAAAAACATTTTTCTTAAGAATCTGTAGCCCTGCTGCTTTCTTCTTGCTTCAAAATAGCAATAATAATTCCAATAGAAGCTTTATTGGGTGGGCTTGAACTACAGTACTTTACCAAGGGTCAAACTTCCAGAGTCTTTCAGTGAGCTAGCTCCTTTCTTTCCCGGCTTTCCTTAGCCCCCTGCCTGGTGTGCACATATAAGTCTTGGCATTTCTAATGAGTCTTCAGAACTAGGGAAGATACTAGCAGAGGAGTAGGGCTAACGAAGGTGATTATTCCATTTTGGCCTGATCCTGAAATGCTTAAACTATGAATCTAGTATTGAAATCAAAGTATATTCTAAGTATAAAGCCCATGCAAAAGTTACTTGCATATTATCTTCCCATTTCTCTACTGATGGCATGAGATACTTTGATTTAAGCTTTTACCCTACACAGCAAGGAATTGCCAAAGAAAGAAAGAAACATGGTTGAGAAATAATTAAGATTGCAATTCATACTCTAAATGGCTGCAATGTTTAACATTTTTATTTCTATGTCATTATTCTTTAAGAAATGGAGATAATATTATGGTTAATTAAAATGGTCATGGGAAAGTGACATTCACTACTTCTATGTAAAATTGAAGGAATTATAGGTGTATTTTTTCAAATATGACATATGCTTGATGGATTTATAGGGAAGAAATGTAATTTCACAGTACATTTCATTTGGGATAGTGAAGAAATAGATTCCAAAAGTAAATTGGCACATCTAGTTAGCTTCATACCTAAACTGATTTATTGAATTCAGTGATAATTACTGTCATTGGTAGTGTCTTCAATTACTAGTAGCCATGCCACATGTGTTAAGGGAAAAGTCCTTTCTGAATTCTCATTTGCAAAAAGAAGCACTAAATAACTTCATTATATATATGCCATTTCCAGATGCCCAACTCATGTTTATCAACTTCTTAGGATGTGTGATAAAGATGACAAACATCTATTTTGAAGGCTTATAATATAAAATATTATAATGTGAGGAAGTTGGAATAAATATCTGGGAAAGTATTTCTCTCTTTTTTTTAAAGACTAAGTCAAGTAGGTAAAGTATTTTATTAATCACATTGACTAAATATTTCCCTCATTTACTCCATATGAATGGAAAAGCAACCTTCAATGAAAATATATGCAAATATGTTGTTTATCATTAAGTGAGATAATTATTCTGTTTTTCATGGAAACAAATATTGTCTTTAAAAATACATGAAAGTACTCTCCTCACTTCTGTTCAACTACTACTGTAGGTTCTAGCCAGGGTATTTAGGAAAGAAAAAGAAAAAAGAACGCTTCTATCTGTAGATGACATGATCTTATATATAGAATATCCTAATGAATCCTCTAAAGAACTATTAGAACTAATTAATAATTTCAGCAAGTTGTCAGGATAAAAGACCAGCATTCAAAAATCATTTTTATTTCTATACATTAGCAATAAACAATCTGAAGATAAATTTATGAGAAGAATTTCATCCAAAATAGCTTTAAAAAGAATAAAATGCTTAGAAATATATCTAACAAAGGAAATGCCAAACTTTTATTCTGAAAAAAAAAAAAAAAACCACCCAAAGCATTTTTTAATATAATTAAAGATCTAAATAAATAGAAAGACACCCCATGGTTATGGATCAAAGACTTAATATTTTTCAGATGGTAATACTTCCCAAATTGATCTGCAGATTCAGTGTAATCCCTATCAAACTCCTAGCTGGTCTTTTTTTGTAGAAAATGACAAGCTGACCCTAGATTCCAAATGAAAATACAGGGGGCTGGAAGAGCAAAACAATTTTAAAAAAGAAAACATATCTAAAAGACATATTTTCAGGTTTTAAAACTTGCAAAAAAGTTACTGTAATAAAAACAGTATGTACTAACAGGGGCGCTGGAGTGGGGTGGCTCAGTCAGTTAAGCTACTGACTCTTGATTTTGGTTCAGGTCATGATCTTATGGGCAGTTGTGAGATCCAGGCTCGCATTGGGCTATGTGCTGAGGATAAAGCCTGCTTAGGATTCTCTGTCTCCCTCTCTCTCTGCCCCTCTCCCACTCATGCACACATGCACATGCTCTCTCCCTCTCTCTCTCTCAGAATATATAAATAAACATTCAAAAACAAAACAAAATGGGACACGTGGGTGGCTCAGTCAGTTCAGCGTCTGACTCTTAATTTAGGCTCAGGTCAAGATCTCACGGTACTATGAATTTTAGCCCCACGTCAGGCTCCATGATGACAGCACAGAGCCTGCCTGGGATTCTCTCTCCCCCTCTCTGCCCCTCACCTGATGATGCTCTTTCACTCAGAATAAATAAAAATAAAAAAATAAAAACTAAACAAAACACAACAAAAAAACAGTATGTACTGACATAAAGATAGACATATAGATTAATGAATACCACTGAGTCAAAAAATAAACAGACTTTCAATAAAAGTTCTAAGACAGTTCAATGGGGGAATGAATAACCTTTTCAACAGACAGTGTAGGGCAACTTAACATATGCACACAAAGAATCAAGTTAGACTCTTTCTTTCTTATACCATACACAGACGTTCATCAAAATGGATCATAGACCAAAATGCAAGAGCTAAAACTATACAGCTCTTAGGAGTTTACAGGAGTAAATCTTTATGATCTTGGGTTAGCAAAATACATGTGACAGAAGAAACAATAGATTAATTGGACTTCATCAAGCTAAAAACTTTTGTGTTTCAAAGATATCATCAAGAAAGTGAAAAGAGGGGAACCTGGATGGCTTAGTTGGTTGGGTGTCCGACTTCAGCTCAGATCATGATCTCATGGTTCGTGGGTTCAAGCTCTGCATTGGGCTCTGTGCTGACAGCTCAGAGCGTGGAGCCTGCTTTAGATTCTGTGTCTCCCTCTCTCTCTGACCCTCCCCCGCTCAGCCTCTGTCTCTCAAATATAAATAAACATTAAAAAATTTTAAAAAAAGAAAGTGAGCACTGGGTGTTATATGGAAACCAACTTGACAATAAACTATTTGTAAAAAGAAATAAATAAATAAAGGCAAAAAGAAGTAAAAAAAAAATAAAAAAAGAAAGTGAAAAGACAACAGAATGGGAGAAAATATTTGCAAATCATGTATCTGATAAGTGACTTGAATGCAGAATACATGAAGAGCTCTTGTAACTCAGTAATAAAAAAAAGACATCCCAATTAAAATATAGGTAGGGGCGCCTGGGTGGCTTAGTCGGTTGAGCGTCGGACTTTTGCTTAGGTCATGATCTCGCGGTTCGTGGGTTCGGGCCCCGAGTCGGGCTCTGTGCTGACTGCCAGCTCAGAGCCTGGAGCCTGTTTCAGAGTCTGTGTGTCCCTCTCTCTCTGACCCTCCCCTGTTCACGCTGTCTCTCTCTCTCTCTCCTAGAAATAAATAAAAATATTTAAAAAAAATATATATATAGGTAAAGGATATGAATAGACATTTGTCCAAAGAAGATATATGCATGGTCAGTAACCACATGAAAAGATGCTCAACATCATAAGCCATTAAGGAAATGCATATCAAAACAACAATGAGATACTACTTCACACCCAGTAGGATGGCTGTAATTAAAAAGACAGGCGATAAAGTTGTTGACTGACACATACACTGCTGGTAGGAATAAAAAATGGTGTGGTCACTTTGGAAAACAGTTTTGCAGTTTCTCAAAATGTTATACATAGGTATCATATAACCCAGGAATTTCACCCAAAGAGAACTGAAAACATGTGTCCACACCAAAACCTGTGCACAAATATTCATAGTATTATGCGTAGTAGTCCCAAAATGGAAACAACACAAATGCCCATCACCTGATAGGTGACTAAATAAAATATGATACATCCACAAATGGAATATTATTGGGAAGTGAAAAGGCACAACTGATACATGGATGGGCCTTGAAAACATTATGCTAAGTGAAAAAAGCTAATCACAAATGACCCCAGACAATAGGATTCTATTTATAAGAAATGTCCAGAACAGGCAAATCCATAAAGAAAGTAGGTTACTGGTTGCCTGAGATTGGGGGAAGGACTCGAGAATAAAAAAAGACAAGTAACTGGTAAGGTGAACAGAATTTTGGGGATGTGAAAATGTTCTAACGATTGTGGTGATGGCTGTACAGTTCACTCTCTGGTGAATATATAAAAACACACTGAATTTTACACTTTAAATGAGTGGATTTCATGGCATATGAATTATAATCTCAGTAACTATATTATTAAAAAAGAGAGAGAAATGAAACAAGTTTCTATGCGAAGTTCTAAACCAACCTGTTTGAAAGATTTGTTTTTTTTTCTACAAGCCAGAAAAGCCTACTACTATCAGATAAATTATTAAGTGTAAACATTTAATTTTGTCTTAGTATTTGAGTTTGACTCATGCCATAATTGACTTTGGATTCCAATTATCTCAAAATTTTTAACTCAGACTTCTTCATCTATGTCAGGCTAAAATACCAGTAGAGGAATTTATATATTTAACTTTGAGCACAGTATTTTTCATATCCAATTGTCACATGTATGTTTTACAATCTGCTTACCTCTTCTCCTCTTCTCAGGAAGGGATAACCAACTTTACATGTGAGATTATGATTGGATTCACAACTGTCTTTTTGGATAGCCTTGGAGGAAAGAGTAAACAGAATTAGAGCAGACACACAGGTGAAATACTGTTTTCAGAGTTTTCCCAGGTATGCCTTGGACTCTGCCTTGCTGAGATTTGTCCCTCAATTTAGTTGAGAGAGTCACATTATTCTGGGATCACCTGTCTCACCATCCATGGAAAATCTGAAAACATCACTTAAGTTAAGGGAGACTGAGGGACAAAGCACATCTCATCTGATCCTGTATAGACTTTCCACTGTAAAATGGAGGTACTAACAGCATGTAGTGCACAGACTGATTAAATAATCCACACATACCACAAGGTCACATGGAAGCCCACAGTGAACGGCTATCATCAGCAGAGTTCAGCATGGTGGTAAGAACATGAGCTCTGACGTGAGTCCCCCAGGATTTAAATTCTGACTCTATCACTGTTAGCTTTCTCCTTGTCAAGACTCCTCACTTCTCTGAGCCTGATTTTCTGTCAGGTGAGGCTATTTCTATTTCATCAAATCGAAAATGCCACTGAGACTCATCATTATTTTGTGTACCAATAAGAAGGAAAACAATGCTGCCAGCAAAATAAACATATCACCTGTAAAATGCAGTTTCAGAAAGGTTATAACATGGCAGAAAGAGATTATACTAGAATCTCTGTAGTACAATAATACCTATTTACTTAATGAGAATTGAATAAGTGGAACCCTGAGAACAGTGTCTGGGATATAATATGACTCAAGAAAAGACTGTCATTGTTATTACTGTTGTTATTGTCAAAAGAAGTAGAGGCCTCTCTACTGAGGCCATGAAATCAGTTGAAAAGGATACTGGCGATGATTTTTAATAGAGTCTCCTTTCCAGAAAACAATTCAGTGGTAATATTTTCGCAGCATGACTTTGCACATTTGGATTTATAATTAACATTCTTTACTGAATCTAAAATATGTGGTAGTAATAAAGGACTTTTTTTAAAGCTCTGTTAGTCATCATGTCCTTAGGTGATACCCTAATAAATGGAGAGAAATATCAATGGAAGTCTGAATTTACAGAAACTAGACAATGGAGTTTTAATATTATATTAATAAGAGTATTGGTTTTAATACGAATTATATATATTATTAATTCATATATACATAGAATTTTAAATAAAGGGCATTCATTTAGAGATTAGAAGTAAAATAAAAGTTCAAATTTGGAAGTACTCATTATTATTCCTGATATAGCATCTTATGCAGCTATGTTATTGCTGAGATAAAAAAATTCTGTCACGACAAAAAGACGTTCATTACAAGTTAACACCTCTCTTAACAACGTAAGGAATTTTACATAGAAAATGAGAAATGGTATCTTGATGTTTATTTATGTGAACATTTTATTTTTGTTACAAGCATGCATTAGTCTCTCTGTACCTCTATTAAACTGTTTTAACTTTGTTATTTTTGATATTCTTCCTTGACTTAGTCTCAATTTCAGCTGATTACGCCTCTATGAAACACATGATTTTGCTCTGTCACAGTGATCCTCTCCTCATACTGAATCTGAGGAGTCACAGATCTCTAAATAAATCTATCAAAAACAAAACCTTTTAAAAAAATTGGCACTTTCATCATTAGTGAGTACTAATTTGTACAAAATGCTCTCTGTTCTTCTAAACCCAGTTAGCTCCAAACTAATCAGTTCTTCTAAAACAATTAGTTCAGTAGCAGGAAAAGTAGGCTCAATAAATAATTATTATAAGAATAGACAAATATAAAACTAAAAGTTTACCTCAATTCCTGAAAAAATTAGGTTTGGAGAATAATCCACTATGGTTCTGGTGTTATAGGCACTGTCCTTTTTGTTTTTGACTGTGAGACTAACATTGAACTTATCGTTGTGGGACCTGACAATAAGCAGGTCCTTCCCTGTGGTGGATACTTGCAGGGTGAGGTCTGAGATACATTTTTCCTTGTTTCCACAATCTTTGGCAAAGGGAATCTGAAATGGTCACAGAAAAGCATTTTTTTGAAATTTAGTTAAGCATGATTGAAAAATAATTTTTAACTTGCTGAGAAGAAATGACATATTGCCACACTAAGTTAAGCAGCTCACAAAGAGGACCGATTCCACTGCAGAAATCATAAGGAATTTTAGATTTACTCCTTTTTTTTTGCCATTTAATTATTTATTGGGACTTAGAGCATTTTAAGAAGTGAAGGCTATTACCTACTTATAAATATGGATTCATAGATACTTCCTAGATTTTTATTTATTTTTTAAATTTTTAAATTTTTTTTACAAATAGTTTATTGTCAAATTAGTTTCCACATAACACCCAGTGCTCATCCCCATGAGTGCCCTCCTCCATGCCCATATCCCGCTCCCCCCCACATCCATCAGTCCTCAGTTTTTGTCAGCATTCAAGAGTCTCTCATGGTTTGCCTCTCTCCCTTTCCCCCACCATTTCCCCCCTTCTTCTCCCCCATGGTCCTCTGTTAAGTTCCTCCTAATCCTCCTATATGTGCAAACATATGATATTTGTCCTTCTCTGCCTGACTTATTTTGCTCAGCATAACACCCTCAAGGTCCATCCATGTTGCTACACATGGCCAGATTTCACTATTTCTCATTGCCATGTAGTATTCCATGGTATAGATAAACCACATCTTCTTGATCCATTCGTCCATTGATGGACACTTAGGCTCTTTCCATGTTTTAGCTATTGTGGAGAGCGCTGCTATGAACATTGGGGTCCATGTGCCCCTATGCATCAGCACTCCTATATCCCTTGGGTAAATTCCTAGCAGTGCTATTGCTGGGTCATAGGGGAGTTCTATTGTTAATTTTTTGAGGAACTTCCACACTGTTTTCCAGAGGGGCTGCACCAGTTTATATTCCCACCAACAGCATAGGAGGGTGCCCGTTTCTCCACATCCTCGCCAGCATCTCGAGTTCTCTGATTTGCTCATTTTAGCCACTCTGACTGGCGTGAGGTGGTATCTCAGTGTGGTTTTGATTTGTATTTCCCTGATGAGGAGGGATGCTGAGCGTCGTTTCATGTGTCTGTTGGCCAATTTTAGATTTACTCCTATAATTTATAGGAAAAAATAATAAACTTCTGGATATAAATTCTTCTGGTCCTTCAAAGAATGCAGTTTTCACAGATGTTTTTCACTGGCTTTAGTCTGCCAGAGTAGAACAGTTGCAAGAAAAGCAAGTTAAGTACTCTAAGATCTAAATCTATGAGAGAATATTTTAATGCTCAACTCTGATTTCGAGATGTTCTATTGAAAAGAATCAAACACTTAGGAATGTAACAGAGCTCAGTCAGAGGCCAGAAAATGGTCAAGCCATATCACTGGGAGCTTTCCCTGACTCCTCTTCTCATTAAGTCCTACCCCATTATCTAAACCTTCATTAAGAGCTATCCATTCTGCCTGTCTTCTAAGTATCTTCCAACTGTCTTCTGGCCTCTCCACCTCTAGTCTAGTCATCCTTATGTTCTCCCTGAACTAAGGCAATGGCTTCCTAAGTGGTCTCCTGCACCCACTTTCATTCCAATCATTTTCCTTCAATCATTCTCTACATTGCAGCTCTGGATTTTTTTTAATCCTTAAAGAAATACAAATCCAGTACCATCACTGAACCGATTAAAGCCATCCATAACATTTCACTGCTCTTCAAAATATCTGTGCAGCAGCACAAAGTCCTGAATGATCTGGTTCCTGCCTAGGTCTCCCACCTCATCCCACATCACCTTCCCCCCTTGCTCTTTAGCTTCAGCCACACAAGACAGTTTAGTTCAGTTCTTTTATGCCTTAGAACCATTACACATATCCTTGTGCATGAAACACTCCCTCTGCTCCTCTGAATAGGATGCAAAATCCTCCTATGCTTCAGATCTCAGTTTTAATATCACAACTTCAAGAGAGCACCCCCTGAAGTTCCCATAGAACAATGAAGTTCTCCTCCAGAACTTCCAACCTAATAATTGTTTCCTAGGTTGGTCTCTAAGCTCTGAAGCCTGGTATATATAAGATACCCAATAAATATATTTCAAAGGAAGAAAGGGAGAGTGAAAGATATGGGTATGGGGAAAACTAGTTCCCCATTCTTAATGTTTCCTCCATTGGTGACACCCTATCTTTCTGCTTGCCCACTCACTCTTTCTCAGGGGTGGGACACTGGATTTTGTGAATTTGGAAGCAGGAGCAGGGTGAACACAGCTCAGTCCCTTCCCATCTCTCCTGCTCTTGGAGCAGCAGTGTGTCTGATACATTCCTGCTCTGTATCTCCATTCTGCAAGTTTTATGAAGTGAGTCCCCGTGGAAAAGGCCTGAGATTGATAAGCACTGCTGATGACATATTTGGTAATCTATGGGCTAAGCCTTATTCAGTAGGAGGACAACCAATATACCTAAACCATGTCCTGCCACCCAGTGTTCACTGGTAACAAAAGGAGTTCCAATAGGCCAATTTATGTCTCTTTCTATTGGTCCTAAATTCAGGAGAGATTAAAAATAGGTGCTATTTATAAATTCCCGTAAGCTCCAACAATAGGAAGTAGGAGAGTTAAGAAAATTCTAGAAAAGTCTCATTCTTTTTGTAAAAAAATTGATTTACGGTTTTGTGTGTGTGTGTGTCACAGTTTCCCTCTCAAGTGTGTTCTCATATCGGTGTTCTAAATTTTCAAAAAATCTGACTTACATATTCATGTACTGAATTTGGTAGGGAATCATCAAGAATAGGCCCGTCTTCTAGATTGGTAAGATTAAAATCCAAAGTTATCCTCACAGAGTCCCGAAAGTCATGCTTGTCCTGTGGGTTGAAACGTAAAATACTTTATCGTTGTTATCATATTTACTGGATGTTCCGACTTTGTCATGGCTTCCTGCTTCTTGCTTCTGTGGGCCAGGCTTAACTGGAACATTCTTGTGCACCTGATCTGGCATATTATCTCATCAGGCTTTTGCTTCCCTGGAGAGAGATGGCCTTCTGCCTTGATAAGGGACACTGCTGGAATGCAGAGGCTTCAGAATATGACCAGTTGGCTCACCTCTAGCCTCTTAGGGGGCCCTGATGGAGTGATCGGGTGTGCTGTAGTTTGCCATGTCATGATATATTACCCTGGGCTGCTTGTATAACAATATCTCTTCTCTTGGGACCTAGAGCTAAAAACTGCCATGTAATACTTCTAGGAAAGTCTCCCAACTTCAAAAGAGCAAACTTTATTTAAATTCAGTTGAATTTCATTAGTATAATGTATGCCTGTGTTGTAGGAATTTCATAATGTAAACTGATATGTAAGTAGTATGAAAGCGATCAATATTGTTTTATACTATCATCGGCAATGGCCATCATTTATGGCATGTCCAGAATTACGAACTTTACAGACATTATCAAGAAGTATTTCAACAACTTCCAAGATGAATAGCCATTATAGTCATTCTTTTATATTTGAAAACCTGGACCTCTAAGAGACTAAATAACTGGATAAAAATCACCTGGAATATGAGGAAGTCTTGATATAAATCCCATCCTGGCTGACATCCAGAACAAATGTTAAAGTATCCATTACAATCCAAAAGGGGATTTTGGAAATTTTGAAACTGGTTCATACCAAGTGCAGAGACATAGTTAGATTCTAAATTTTGGGCAAATCTACACTACAGTGACTTCTAGTGGGTTGGAGGTGGTGCCACTTCTGGTTTCATGCCCTTTTGGATTTTATACAAGTTATAACTCCTAAACATTCAGTTCTGATGAAATAAATAGGAGAATAACTCCAACTGTTTTTTATGATTATAGATTGATCTTAGTGTTGACAAATAAGTTAATTTCAATGAATGTCATGGGTAATATTGACTTGAAAATCACTGAGGAGAAATACAGTACACCAACAGGGCATGTTTTCTGTCACTTCCCTACCCTGATTATAATATTTTAAAAATACAGAATATGAATACATCAAGAATACAGAAATAAGTCAGAGGTGGAGAAAATTGTCCTGTTTCCTTTAAACATTTTTTTTAATGCTTTTTATTTATTTATGAGGGTCAGAGACAGACAGCGTGAGCAGGGGAGGGTCAGAGAGAGAGACGCACAGAGAATGTGAAACAGGCTCTAGGCTCTGACCTAGCTGTCAGCACAGAGCCTGACACGGGGCTCGAACCCATGAACCGTGAGATCATGACCTGAGCCGAAGTCGGAAGCTTAACTGACTGAGCCACCCAGGCACTCTAGCCTGTTTCCTTTATAATTACAAGATCATGTGCAAGTTCCAAGTCTGTCTCAGCCACTAAAACCACTATTTTCTCATTATATCTATTCTTGTCTCTCTTTCTGTCTCTAAGTATCATGCACATTATAAGAAAATGTTTAAGAAATTCCTGCCCTTATTGGGTATGTTCCCCATTTACACAGTGACTCAATAAAATGAATTTGAAATGGTTCAAACTGACTTCCTAGTCATCTCTGGAGATTAAGAATTTGCTTTCCAAGGCACCCTCATCACTGTAATACAAAGAGACTTAGGTAGCACAAAGCCTGTGGATAATAAAAAATACCAGATTTTTTCCCCTTCAATTTAAAGCCAAAGAGCAACAAGAAAGGCCCTAGGACAGCATATGACCCAATACTTTTCCCTCAGGGCACGTAGCCACTTACCTACATTTGACTGATGAGGCCCACAAAAGTTAAATGATGTCTTCAAGTATAAATGAATGAATATAAGAAATGAGTAAGTGAATGAAGGCAGGTCTCTTATCAACCAGTGCACTGTGCCTTTTACTATTCCATAATATATGGGTATCTGATAACATACACACAGGGAAGACGAAAGATAGCTCTATGAAATGCATTTGGAAATTAGAAGATCAGGTCTGTGATTTTCTGATAAAAGTGACCAAATAAAATGAAGTTTACTTTCTGATGTGCACTTTGAAATAAAATAAGAAGGCTGACTTGAAGTAAGACATCTGTGCTTTATTCTTGACTTGGAATAAAGCAGCTATAACATATGATTTACTTGCCAACATGTAGAAGGAAAGCTTAGTGCATTCTGATTCTTGAACTGTGATGTTTCTTTGAATCTTTCTTTCTTGAGTTCCAGAGAAAAAGCTTCGTGATATCTGTCTTAGTGAATCTAGTGTGACACGGTACTGCAAATCTGGAAGAGAAAATGACAGAAACGTTTACTTGGGGTAACTTTCATATGGTCAGTTCATTAAATTAGCATTATAGAAAAACCTCCTGAGCAATCAGTCAACACAAAGTTTCTATTATTCAGTTTACCCATTTCTGTAGTGCAAAGGTACTCACAGTCCTGAAGATAATCTTCAGGAACTCTCTAGAACCACCTTCTGAGTTCACTATGCCTTTAATGTTTAATCACACTTATTTTATAAGGTATATGTACATATGCGCACACACACATACACCTACATATCAATTTTATGACCATGCATGTGTCATAAAACTGGGTTTTATGAAAACTGGGTTTTCACTTAAAATATATACTTTTTTTAGTTTAGCAATCTTGGAGCTCTGCTTAGAATATTGATTATATTTCAAAAGACACACAAAAAATACACTAATGAATTTTTACCTATTTTATGAAAAGGTCATTTTAGACTATGTGCAAAGTACATAATGAATTTAATAAATAAGTTTAATAAAACAGGAGTACCAAAATAAAAAACAAGTTAAACCTTACACTTTTTAAAGAGGCAACAATCCTACTTATTTGAACCCCTAGTTACTGTATAGAAATTAAATGAGACAGAAATAATGTTGTATATGAAAATGTAAATCATTATTTTACACTCCTATAGCTAATTATCTTCTAATAAGAGGACTATTGTGAGCACAATTATGCACACGAATAGCAAACTAAGAAAAAAAGATTTTAAGGATTAATTATTTTTCATATTCCACTTATCTTTGGTTTGTAAACTACTGTTTTGCAGCCAATGGACTCCACACTTTTGACTCTAACATGTTTTAGTATCTTTAAAACCCCACCTCAGGAAGTGTGCATGTAGGGAGGAGGAGGTACCCCAGGCTATGCCTGAGAACTCACACGTGGAGCATGTCTGATTCTCAAAAGCTAGGGTCACCTTCTGAGTAAAGCAAAGAGATCTCAGGCAGGTGGAGGTGGCAAAGCATTCAGGTCCCTACAATACCAGTCTTAGCAAAGAGAGGCAGGAGAAGGAAGAAGAGAGGGTTTGTGAAAAACCACAGGAAGGAAAACTGGGCTCCTTTGAAGCCCAATTTCCAAACTTTAATCTCCGAACATGTATTATTATTATTGTTTTTAGTATTTGGTTGTTTGCTGTAAAGGGGAGAGCCCGAGGGGATCCATGGACAGTTGTGGCCATTGCATATAAGCATATGGTTTCTGCTCCAAAATTTACTGGGTTCCATAACATATTCTTTCTTCAGTAGATTTTTTTTCCCCAAGGTTCAGCATGTTGAAGGGTGATATGCAGATCCCTATCACAGGGGAAGTATAATATCTTACTGGATTTCCTCATGTGGGAGCAAATGTATTGTCCTCCAGCCCCAAAGTACTTGGTATAGTTATTATACTCACTAGTTGTGTAAACTTCATCTTCTTTGGACTTCAATTTCACATGAAAACACACTGTAGCATTTATGCATACTGTTTCCTTTCCTTCCATATGGCAGTTTTTCTTTTGGATGTTCACTTTATTGGGTTCAAAATTCATGGTCACTTTAACTACAGCCACATCTCGGGACCTGCAAACATAAATGGTGATGACTGCTCACACATTGTCACATTTCATGAATTCCATCATTATGACAGTGCAGTGTGAACGCACTGGTGGGGATTCTTCTTTGTGTACAGTTGGCCTCTCAGGACTCCCATTTTCTAGGTGAGTTTTTGATACATAAGAAATGGTATATGATGGGGGCGCCTGGGTGGCTTAGTTGGTTGAGTGTCCGACTTTCGCTTAGGTCATGATCTCACGGTTCGTGGGTTCGAGCCCCGCGTCGGGCTCTGTGCTGACTGCCAGCTCAGAGCCTGGAGACTGTTTCAGAATATGTATCTCCCTCTCTCTCTGACCCTCCCCTGCTCACGCTGTCTCTCTCTCTCCTAGAAATAAATAAAAAATATTAAAAAAAAAAAAAAGAAATGGTATATGATGTTCTGAGAACACCCAGGATGTTTTGAAACTATCTTCAACTTTTGGTTCTGAATGGTAGGAGAATATGCAGCCCCAAAATGTGACTACAGGCGTTCAGGACACGTTACCCCAAAACATATCACTTTGGTATATTGATTTTTCTGAGCCGTAGGCACTTGAAAAATAGTAAATACACGAAGGGGCTTTCTCTGAACTTTCCTTCTACTTAAAGACAGATACTCCAAAAAGAACTCAATTCAAGTCTATCACCCAGAGAGGACTGACTCTTACACAGGAGGAGAGACACCACACTGAGATGCACTTTGCCACAAACTATCATCATATCACCCATCTATTCTTTCCAAGGCCCATTCATCTTTCTTAAAAATTATTTGCTCTCCAGAGGCCTACATACCTTCTCTCTTGTCTCTATTAAAATGGTATATAAGCCTGGGGTGTGTGGGTGGCTCAGTCGGTTAAGTGTCTGACCCTTGATTTCGGCTCAGGTCATGATCTCACGGTTCATGAGTTGAAGCCCCACATAGGGCTCGGCGCTGACAGTGCAGAGCCTGCTTGGGAGTTTGTCTCTCTCTCTTTATGCTCCTCCTACACACACACACACATACTCTCTCTCTCTCTCTCAAAATAAATAAATAAAATGGTATTCAAGTCTGAATTCTAAACCACCTCAAGGAATTACTCATTTTCCTCTGGATATCTCCCATGTATACATGGGATATACACATTAATAAAGTTCTGCTTGTTTTTTCTCTTGTTAATCTTTTATAAAAGCATTCTCAGCTAAGAACTTAGAAGGTTGAAGCAAATTATTTTTCATTCTTTACAGTTCATAAGCCAAAAATCTGTTTTCCTGTGATGGAAAAAAATGATGGAACCAAATGCTCAGATGCAAATTCAGAACCAAAACCATATTTTTGTAGCTTTTCAAGTTTGTTTTCAATCTGGAAAGAGTCCCAAGTCCTATGGACAACTTTTGTGCACTGTAATACTTGTGCAGACAAATACAGGTCCTAAGCTAGGTAGCTTGTGAATACATAGGTCCCTGATTTGCTTTTGCATTAAAAACAAACAAACAAACTGTATTTTTCTTTTAAAACATTTACCCAAAGAAAACATGGAAATATAAAACAGGAAACAAAGGTAACAGAAATCACTTGCAATTTTACTACTCAGCAATAATCACTGTTAACATCTGATATGCTTTTTTTCTTTGCAGAAGACTATATTATCTATAGATATGGATGTGTGTGTGTGTGTGTGTGTGTGTGAAAAAGAGAGATACACACACATATCACATACATATGTACCTATACCTCCTATACCTACTTTTAAAACTATCATAATATAATGGATAGCCTTCTTTTTTTTTTAATTTTTTTTTTTTTTAATTTCTAGGAGAGAGAGAGAGAGAGAGACAGCGTGAGCAGGGGAGGGTCAGAGAGAGAGGGAGTCACAGACTGAAACAGGCTCCGGGCTCTGAGCTGGCAGTCAGCACAGAGCCCGACGCGGGGCTCGAACCCACGAACCGTGAGATCATGACCTAAGCGAAAGTCGGACGCTCAACCAACTAAGCCACCCAGGCGCCCCTAATGGATAGCCTTCTAATATTTGTATTTTTCTGAGAATATTATTTTCAATGGCAATATACTATGCCAGCATATAAATGTATTATAATCTATTTATTCAATCCTTTCTTATTGGACATTTATGTTAATTTGTCTTTTATTAGAATTTTTTAATGTTTATTTTTATTTTTGAGAGAGAAAGAGAGAGGAGGAACAGAGCATGAGTGGGGAAGGGGTAGAGAGAGAAGGATCTGAAGCAGGATCCAGGCTCTAAGCTGTCAGCACAGAGCCTGATGAGGGGCTTGAACCCACGAATAGTGAGATCATGACCTGAGCCGAAGTCAGACATTGAACCAACTGAGCCACCCAGGCGTTCCTGTATTAATTTGTTCTTTTTTTTTAAAGTTGCTAGCACAGTGCTGTGATGACTAAAAATTATATCTCTTAGACATAGATTAGATCTTTACGAATATTTAGGAAGTAAATTCTTTGTTAAAAAGTGTAAATATTTTAAGGCTTTTTAACACTTATTGGCAAGTACCTTCTAATGTTTGTTAAGCAGTTTACTCCTTCACCAGCAATGGATGAGCAGGTCTAGTTTCCTGCATAGTAGTTTGGATGCTCCAGGAATGAGGCTCCCCACTGAACATCTCTGCCCCAACCAGGTTTTTAAAGGGGTTATGCTGCATGACAAGGCTCTCAATATCTGTTCCTGGATGTCTCTGACTGCTGGTGGGCCTCTGTTTATTGCCTGCCATCTACATCCACTCTCATGCCCTCCTTCAGCATTGTAAATCTTGGTCTTTGTGTCCTGTATGCTGGTTCGGTCCATTCTGCTGGGCAGTCACAGCGACCCAACTCTGTCATGTTGACCCATTACTGATAAAGCATTGACCAGCAGCAAAAGAGAAATAAGTCTTCAGAGCTTTGTAAGAAGCCTTTGAAACAACTGGAGAGTAAAAATTTCCCCTAGTGTGTGTGTGTGTATATATATATATATATAAACAAATATATATAAAAAATATATATATATATAAAATATGAGAGTGAATACAATAAATATTTTTGATTGAAGGCTATCATAATAAATTAATTCAGGATTAACAGTTCATACAAAAACTAAATATACCTTTTGTTGCTGATACTAGTGATTTCATTTGGTTTTGGGTGTGACCTCCCCAAAGTCACAGCTACTTGCTGCCAAGCATTCCCCTTTCCCAAGCATCACCTTACAGTTTTCTTTTCCCCGCACTATACAGTCAAAACATTTCTTAACATAATAGCTTTTATCTGTGTACCATTTAATCTGCAATTTGTATTTGGCTATTAGTTCTTAAACAGTATCTCTTTAAAAAATTTTTAAAAAAAATTTTAGGTTGAATTATAATTGGCATACAGTGATTCAACAATTATATTCATCACTTATACTCACTACAATAAGTACAATTACCATCTGTCACCATATGATGCTATTACAATGGTATAAATTGTAATTATAATTGCAATTATCTTATATTTTGACAAAGTCATCTAGTTTCAGGTCTCTATCTTTACTATTTTTCTAGATAATTTTTTTTGGGAAAAACACCAATGAGATTTGTTTCCATCTAAATTACTTTAAACCAATGATTGGTTTGGAAAAATCAATATACGGACTTGCTATCAAAGCACATGGTGTAAATATAAATATATTTTTTATAATAAATATTTTCATTATATGTATTTTTTAATTTCTTCTTTAAAGTTTATTTATTTTGAGAGAGAGAGCCACAAGCAGGGGAGAGGGGCGGAGAGGAGAGACAGAATCCCAAGCAGGCTCCATGCCGTCAGCACAGAGCCTAATGTGGGGCATGAACTCACAAACCATGAGATCATGACCCAAGCTGAGATTAAGAGTCAGACCCTTGGAGCACCTGGGTGGCTCAGTCAGTTAAGCATCCGACTTCAGCTCAGGTCATGATCTTGTGTTCGGTGAGTTTGAGCCTTGTGTCAGGCTCTGTGCTCAGAGCCTGGAGCCTGCTTCAAGATTCTGTGTCTACCTCTCTCTCTGTCCTTCTCCCACTTGCACTGTTTCTCTTTCTCAAAAATAAATAACGAAACAAAAATAAAGAGTCATACCCTTAACCAACTGAGCCACCCACCTGCTCCTTTAATTATATTTCTTTTTTTTTAAAATTTTTTATTTTATATTTTTATTTATTTCTAGGAGAGAGAGAGAGAGAGACAGCGTGAGCAGGGGAGGGTCAGAGAGAGAGGGAGTCACGGACTGAAACAGGCTCCAGGCTCTGAGCCGGCAGTCAGCACAGAGCCCGACGCGGGGCTCGAACCCACGAACCGCGAGATCATGACCTAAGCGAAAGTCGGACGCTTAACCGACTAAGACACCCAGGCGCCCCCTTTAATTATATTTCTTAATGAAGTTTGAAACATTTAAAAAATTATCATACAAAATTTATATTAAAAGTATCCTTGATGTTTTAGTCACTTTTTCCCCCAAAAGAACCCTTTTTGAAATTGTGCTTTTTAAGTAGTTAAAAATGGGGTTATTACTCTCGTTAGCTAATAAATTATTTATTAATGAATAAGCTAAGAAGTAAAATGGTATTAATATACATATCTGACCACTGACTAGAATTTTATAATGAACTGAAATTAATTTGAGGATGCAGACATTTTAAAGGCTGAGTAGAGATATTACTGAAGATGCTTCTATGCTTGACCAACAATGTATATACAAACGATGATGTCCAATTGTCTAATTACATGTATTAGGTAAATGAAGAATGAAGAATCAATTACCCACAAAAGTCTGTGAACAACTCAAAGTTAGAGATGTTTTCTTATTTATATAATTCTCGATGAGTGCCTCTTTCTCCCCTATGCTGCCCCCTAAAACAGAATACCTACCTTAGTGCCAAGCACATAATAGATACCCCAAATTAAGGGTTGATTGTACTTGTTTCTTTAATATGGTTTCATTATTTTTAAGATTTATTGACTTTTCCAGCTTCTTGAATTACATAACTTTTATCTAAATAACAGAGCATAAAGGAAAATTGAAATTTGGTATGGCATGAGCTCCAATCATACTCTCTGAGCTCTGGAACTATTTGTGAAATGTTATCAGATTAATAGGATGTTATTAAAATACATACCAGAAGAGGGCAGCGCCACCAAGGCCCCCAATAGTTACATCAGTCAGACCATCCTCATTTAGATCCATTTCTCCATGGATAGACTGGCCAAAAAATTTCAGTGTCTTGCCATCTTTACCTGATGAAATATGCTGTGAAAGTACCAACAGAGAGTTTTTATGCCAGAAGAGTCTCTTCAGAAACAGTTTTAAATAAATCTGAGAACTTGGATTGGTTAACAAAATATTAAAATTAAGGATATTTTGGAAAACTACCAAAACCCCTCATGTGGAGACAAGATGAATTACTCATATGTTACCAAAAGTTATTCTTTTTATAGTACAGACAAAATAATTTCAGGGTTACTGACACCAGAGAGGGGGAAAAATTATATAACGTCATCTTGTCTAATGTTCAAGGAAAACATTTGTGAGTAACTGGCTCTAGTTTCCACTCAGTTCCATAACATAGAGGTATTTAAAGATACTGCAACCTTGAAAACATATATACAAGCAAGAGGGAGAACAGAAGTTTGTCCTAAGGGTCAGTTTGGGATTCAGTGAATTTGGAGGCTGGGTATAAATAGCAAATTCTACCAGATAAATTTTCCAACATATGATCTTCTTTGCAAAAGTCAAGGGCACAATAAAATCATTAGGCACAAATGAATATGGAGTTCTTGAAGACTGATTCTTGTACATGGTATACACCTATACATACTGTGTTTAAGATGTGTGCTTCCTGGTTTAGCTTTGGCTCCAGCTAAGGACATACATATTTTTAATTTTAGAGAGAGGGAGAGAGAGAGAGGAAGGGTGGAGCCTGATGTAGGGCTTGATCCCACAACCCTGGGATCATGACCTAAGCTGAAATCAAGAGTTGGATGCTCAACCACCCAGGCGCCCCTAAGCTGATCATACTTTAATAGAACTGATAGCAAGGATAAAGGACTGACAGACCCTCCCTAAACTTGGGGGTCTTCTTATCCTCTTGTTTTTCACTTACAAACCATAAATTAAAAAGCCAAACAAGGCAAACCAATAGAAACATTTTCATGCTTAAATGTTTGTGGCTCACTGGGAAGTAGTTCCTTATTTTTTCAGCAAATGAATCAGGAGATATCATTTTCACTGGTTCTGGAGTTCATTCAGTTTGATTCCGGATTATCCCTCACACAAGCAGCCCCTCTGGTTACCATGGAAACAAGTGAGCACATCCTCACCCATCCTTAGGAAGGCGTTTTGCCATTAAGCAAACTCAACTCTAATATTCTTTCTTGTGGTTATTTAAAGCTGCATCCAGAGTTAACCACCATTTTACAAAATAAATTTCTGACAGTTTTTCCTGTTGTTAATGATTTAGATATCCTCTTTTTTTTTTTTTTACTGCAAATGCCATTTCACTGGATTTTCAGGATTAATAGCAAAAGAATAAAGTGGTAGAACACAAGAAAGAAACTCCTTCTTGCAATTCCTAATTTCATCACATTCCCATGGGTAATATTGCATGTTTTCAGTTAAGTAATACCATGAAGACTCTTGAAAGAAACAAATAATTTACTGAATGGATGGATTGTTGTTACTGAAACATGCCTTTTACTTTATTGTTTCATTAATGTCATTATGACTTTATGAAAAATTAAGTACAACTTCACAATACATGAATGGATTTTGAGAATTCTGTTGACTACAGTGTGAAAAGAACAATCGAATGTAAAAAGAAATAATTGATGACCCGATTTTCTTTTCACGTTATAAAAGTAGTTCAATACCTAACTACTTATGGTTACTTAAAAACAGACAATTACATTAGAATAATTCCTTTAAACTCTTCTGTAAATTTGTATTTTTCTCATGTGGGAAAAAATTATATTTATGGATTAGAACCATTGACTGACAATAAATTTAAAACAATAACAACAGAAGTCCCCTGTAGGTTAAGCTTAGTTATTCAGATTTTTTTCCAGGAGGGTTAATTGTGAGGAAATTACAAACCTTTAGGAACCCAAATTCATTTGATGAAAATATACCAATTTAATTCATAAATATAAATGTAATGCAATTTCATTATAATAGCATGGGTACTGAATATAAAAACAATAGTTTCATCTTCTTTATTGGCTAAATTGTATCATTATTGTTCTTTTATTTAGAAAGTGGTATCGTCTGGGGTGCATGGGTGGCTTAGTTGGTTGGGCATCCAACTCTTAGTTTGGCTCGGTTCATGATCTCACGGTTCATGAGTTTAAGCCCTGCCATCAGGCGCCATGCTGACAGCACAGAACCTGCTTGGGATTCCCTCTCTCTCCCTCACTCTCTGCCCCTCCCCTGCTTGCTCTCTCTCTCTCTCTCAAAATAAATAAACTTTAAAAAAATAAATAAAAATAAAGTAGTATCCTCTGTTTAGGATCGCACACATTGTAAATGTTAACTACTGTCATTATAAAGTGTTCTTTTGTTTTGTTTTTTACCATTTTGAAAGCTCAGATCATGGAGCCGCAGCAAAAAACAACAGGAAAAAAAATAGGTAAGAGGATAAATTACACAATAATGCTTCTATAAAGAAAACTTAAAAAGGAATTAAATCTAGTTTTCCAATAGAGTCAGAAGATAAAAATTAAATAACTCATGAAGCAAGACAGGAAGCAAGCCTAGCATTGAACCCACTTAACGTTTAAGGGCGGGGACAGTAGGCTGAACTTCTTACTTGTGCATACTCCTTCCGTATAGTCTTGCCACTCCCATGATAAATGTACACGGCTCCCTTGTGATCATCTTCCAGGGGAGCTCCTATCACAATGTCATCAAATCCATCAAGATTGAGGTCTCTCACAGCAGCAATAGCTGTTCCAAAACGAGCCCCACATGGCTCATTTCTGTTTTCTTTTGTGCATGAGTTGTGCTTCAGAGATGAACAACAAGTCTGCTTAATGGGTTCCAGGCTCATTTGATATTCAAACCTTGTCTGGAAGAAAGATAAACAAGATACTTATGAATTTCTATCATTACAACAGCACAGTGAAATTTTTAAGTATGTACTAAATCAGAGCTATTAAAAACCATTTGTACATCAACGGTAAAGTTTGTAAAATTTCTTAAAAAGTGTGCTTATCTGAGAGCAAAGTTAAAGATTTTAAAGAACAGATTGTAGAAGTGTGGGGAAGAAGATATATTGAGGATTTTAATGGATTCTCTTTTAGTGGAATCAAGTGAGTATATAACTCACAGCATACTTTTAAAGCTGAATAACTTAAATTTTAAATCCTCAGTTCAAGTTTCTATCCTTCCTTCATCCAATATTTGCTTCTTTGAAAAGTCTCTATACAGTCTCCTCTACAGGGTAAAGAGAAAAATCTACTCTACTCAAAAAGGAAAGTTTATCCAAAGCTGTCTAGAGCAACCCTCCTACTCACCCCCCAAATTCAGTAAAGGTCAGAAAGGACTAGTAATGATGGATAGGAACACACTTTCTAGGAAAAGAGGGAAAAACAGCAACGGCCAAATAAATTGATGGGGGGAAGCAAACAAAATGATAGGAAGAAAGATAAACAATTTATTTTTATTTTTAAATGTTTTATTTCTGAGAGAGAGAGAGAGCAGGGAAGGGCCAGAGAGAGAGGGAGATACGGAATCTGAAACAGGCTCCAGGTTCTGAGCTGGCAGTCAGCACAGAGCCCAACATGGGGCTCGAACCCACGAACCGTGAGATCATGACCTGAGCTGAAGTTGGATGCTTAACCAACTGAGCCACTCAGGCGCCCCTACAATTTATGAATTAAAATAATTAATATGGAGAGACTCTAATAATTTAAAAAGTTAAATAGATAATGACTGACTTTGCAGTAAAAAGCAAAAATTCTTCTGATGAAGAAATTAAGAATTATTTCAGCTAACAAATGATGTCGAAAGTTAGGAGTGGAAAACAAAACCTTACTCCAGCCCAATGAAGTATTCCAAAGACCAAAGTAGTATACTGTAACTGTGTGATGTCACTGCCTTAAAATCCACTGCTCCGCAGTCTCTCTGCTTCCCGGCTTTGTTCGGACAGCTAACACAGTTTTAACTACTAATGTCCCAACACCTCCAGGCCAGAGCCATGAATGGTTGCCCTGTGAGTTTATTTAGCAGTTTAGTGAGATTTATATGTATATTAATATTTATTCTATATGTTCTCCTGAAAAAGGATAGTTCACATTTCCAAGCAGAAAACACCTAATGGTTTAAAATACTTTATTATAACTCTAAAACATTCATTTAGAAGTGGAGGAGTTGGTCACGGTAAAGGGGCCCTGAGAGATTCTTTGCTCCTTTTTCCAAAGTGAGTGCAACATTAGAACTGCATTATTTATTTGAAATTGAAAGAAAGGAAGAAGAAAGAAAGAAAGAAATTCATGAATTTCTACCAAAGGCAGAGTGATCAGTACCTGATTCAGAGCATACACATACACTTTTCCTTGTTCCTCTTTCTCTGTTCCCATGTACATGGGAGCCCCAACCAGAAGAAGGTCAGTATTAGAATCCTTATCAACATCAATTGTGGTCAAAATGCTGCCAAAGTAGGAACCAATCTAGGGTACAAAACAAAACAAAATAGTCTGATAAACATCAGAAATTCTCAAGAGAGCTAAAGTCTGCGTTTCTTTTACTTACACTAATCTAGAAGAGTATTTGAAATTCAGATATATATAGAAATAGGAATAAAATACAGAAACGGATTCTATTTGGAGGCTCTTTATTGGCTCTTGTGAGGCTAATAAATATTGAGACCCATCCCTGAGGATGAGCAGCAGACATAGTTTCTGCAGCTTGAGAGTAAGAGGAATGGCTTCCTCTAGATTTCATCCTAACGGCTCTTCTCTAAAAAGCAGAAAAGATCAATAATGCCACCACGATTTTGTAAGGAAATAAAATGAGAAAAACAATAAAAGGCATTCTGGGGTGGCATCAATATATATTTATTTACAGTAATATGAAAATAGGAATAAAACACAATACGAAGAACTGATTTGTCTTGTAATACTGGTGCCGCGTATTTCACATTGTAGATTTAGAATGTTGTTTATTCAATGAAATGGCTAAGTCTTGTCTTAGCACTTGTGGAAGACAGAGAGATATAAAAGGACTGCAGAGGGACCATCTTTTAAAGATATGGATGTATTTTAGGGAAATGCAGTAGACTTACACTTCATTATCTAAATGCAATAATATTCCCAAATATTGACCTGGGTTTAATATTTAATGCTCTTGATAATTCTCTTACTGAAATTTCCTGTCTTGGCTTCCATGATTTTAGTTTTGCTCTCTTGATTCTGCTACTATATCATAGGACACCCTTTGTTTTCACCTTCGCTGACTCCTTTTTTTCCTCCCATGCCCTAGATTTTGGCCTCCTACGCTAAGACCTGCATTCCCCTTGCCTTCTCTTATCTTAGATGGCCGATCCTTCCAAACATCTCCATTACTAAAAACTGCAAATTTAATTCTATCTTCCTTCTCAAGACTCCAGTGCTACATTCCTAGACATTGCTAGACATTTCCAGAACTGCTATATTGACTTTCAAATGTCCTTTTCTCATAGATTATGAAGGGCTTAAAAGCTTTTTTTTTTTTTTTTTTGAGTTGAATAATTACAAACATAAATAAAATGCTGTAAGATCTGGCAACCTTGGGCCTTTATTCCCACATGGGGATAGCTGTCTGGAGCTGAGTGGGAGCTAATGTTTAGATGGCTCAGGAACTGTCTAGGCCATGGTTCCCACCATTTCCTGTTGTCCACTGTGCAATAGCTTTATTTGCTTTACCTTTCTGGCACCCATAGCCATTTGAATTTGTGCTCACTGTTACAGGAAACATGTAAAACCAAAAAGCATTAAAAAAATACCTAAACCACTTGAGTTGCTGACATTCTGATTATGGTGCCACCTTTCTCCCAGATTCCCAGGCTTGAAACTTAAACCATTCATAATTTAAATCATTTGTGACTTTCACAAGCAGTTTTTCACAAAATTTTCACTTCCTGTCTTATGTACCATTAATAGAGTAATATCAGATGTACAATGTCATACTTTTATAGTACTGTCAGCTCCTCCTCATTTGTGTCTACTCTAGTCCTTCCTTTTCCATTTTTATTGGTGGTACATCATTTTAGGCTCTCCTCACCTTATCCTTGAGTGACAATAATAGCCTTTTTTTATTGTTGATGCATTTTCTGATTACAAATGCGGGCAAAGAGCTAATAATAAAAACCCTTTTATAAGGTTTTATTATTCTCTATACATATATATGAGAATCTACATATGAGAATCTGACTTTGGTTTACTCTAACTCTGTTTTCCCACACATCTGATGGGGGAAGGATTTCAATTATATTACTAAGCAATCCTGAGAGTGGTAACAATAATCTCTGATTGGGAATGCCGCATTTAGGCTGAGGGGAATTGTAAGTACCTGATGGGCTTCCCAGGATGCAGAGACTCTGACAACTGTATGCCCTCGGCAGGAGGTCATGATGTTGTTATAAAAGATATTGGCTCCTGTAAAGAAAGGGTAGCTCTGCACCTGCCTGCCTGCCATGTCTGTCTCCTCATGCCCAAGCAGTTATGTGCCGGGCAGCTGTGAGTGTGCCTAGAGGAAGGCTCATGCTGCCCTGTCTTCTGGAGTGGCTGGTGACGGAGGAGAATGGCAGGGGCAGACTAGTGAGCTGGGATATTTAGTGAAGCCCAAATGACTGCCATGCGATAATAACCAACAGCATAGAGGTTTCTTTTAGTTTAAAAATATGTATACATATTTATGTTTGGTTATTGTGTGTATAATTTCTCAAACCACTTTCAGTATTCAATATCATCTAGTGAGAAGTTTTTGATTTTACATGTCATAACTTCCCATTACCTCCAGGAGAAAATCCAAATTCTTTAGTTTGCCATTCAGAACCTCACACAATTGGGGTCCACATTATCTTTATAACTTTTCTCTCTTCTGCTTTTCCTACCTATCTACGGTCTATCTTTCCCCCTAGATGAGCACAAATGTTATTCATATTAAGACTTCTGGCACCAAACCTAGTGTGAAACAATCTTTCCATCTTCTGGATTTACTGTCTGAGGCACAGACGTTTTCATGCTTCTCAATGTTTTAGAACTTTTTTCCTGTTTGTATATACCTATACATTTGTATCTACCTCATCATCCATACATCTTATCTCCACTTCCATGCAACTAAAATGTTCCTGAGGCCAAAGATGCAGATATCTTACATCCCTACGAGGAACCCAGCACAGGGCCCTGTTTAAGGTTGATGTTGAATATGATAGGACTTTTTCTTTTTAAAGTTTAGGATAATAGATGGGTAATTTAAATTTACATAGTGTATAAATGGATTAAAACAATAGTTTTCAAGCTTACCTGCTCTCCACTGAGTGTCTGAAGAATCCGGATGTCTCCATTTTCCATCCTATAGATGACAACCTGTCCCGTATGATTGTACCGTGGCTGTCCGGCAATGTAGAGCACATCTCCAGAAACAGTGGCGGAGTTCACTGTGTAACCTAACAAAAGAGAGATGCCAGATATACTATCTGACCCCTTAAAGGTCTGCACAGAATAAATTAAGATCCATTTTAAATGGCTGCGAGGATCATTTCTGTATTTCTATACAGACTTCTCTCTCTTTCTTTTTTTTTGAAAATGTTTATTTTTTAATGGAGTTAAGTTTGTCTTGGTAGAAGCTTTTAGCATGCTCTGTGATCATCTACAGTGACCACTTTGTCCACCCCCCACCTCAGGTTTTCATTATTCAAGGGCACAAATGATATAACAATCATGACAGAAGAAGAACACACACACACACGCTCACACACACTCCTCATGAGCTCAATTCACTACTTTGTAATAAATCGATGTACTTCATCTGGACATATGTGTTTGTGCTATAGAAAGTAAAAATTTTATATAGGGGAATCATGGTAAATGTAAGCCTTTCCTGCATTGTTGCTGTAGATTTTTAAGTAGTAATTTGAAGTAACTGAAGTTTATTTTTCCAAGTTAAGGCAAAAAGCATTGCATTTCTACCACAGGACCATTCCAAAATAGAATGGTATTAATATTTAGGTAGTTTTTAATTTTTTTATATTATACTTAGCCTGCAAAGACATCCTTGAACACTTAATATTTTTTTCTTCTTTTGGATATTTTTGGTGATAAATTTCAAGGAATAGATTACTGGATCAAACTTTCAATTCTTTCAGTATCTGGCAAATTGTTTCCAGAACATTTGTACTACTTTATTCCATGTATAGCCAAAGGACAGACTGGTTTCATCAAACTCTCCCAAACATGGGGTATCATTACCACTATTCAAATTTTTGGATGTTTTAATAGGTATTAAACATAATCTAACAATATTACTTTGTTGTGATTTTAATTGTATTTGTTTGATTAAAAGGAGGAGTGGGGTGGGTGGGTTAAACAGGTGATGGGGATTCAGGAGGGCACATGTTGTGATGAGCACCAGGTGTTGTATGGAAGTATGGAATCACTATATTGTACGCCTAAAACTAAAATTACACTCTATGTTGGATAACTAAAATTTAAATTTAAAAAGTGAGCTTCAACATTCCTGTTTTTAATTGGATTCTCATGCCCATGACTTTTTCTGTGTCTTTAAGGCAGATTATTGTTAATTTTTGAGTGAAGAATTAGATTTATTTCTTGTGTCTTACATGCTGATTTCAACTTTATAGAAGGAAGAAGTGTTCTAATAATCAGATCTGTCCCTCA
Source organism: Hyaena hyaena (assembly GCF_003009895.1). Lineage (NCBI taxonomy): Eukaryota > Metazoa > Chordata > Mammalia > Carnivora > Hyaenidae > Hyaena > Hyaena hyaena. The sequence goes on from NW_024081195.1 coordinate 1,088,092, forward strand.
GTGGATCAGAGGGTATATTATTCTTCCAAATACCACAGAACAGCATTTCTTACTAAGAAAAAGATTGTGTCGATAATTTACTTTCCAAGTGTTTTACTAAAAGGTAATAGTTTCACTTTATTAGAAAACTTTTGAGAAGGAACAGAGGTTTTTTTTTTTACCAAAATATGTTCAATCTTACAAGTCCTAAAGGAACATAATTCCTCAAGCATATTTTCCTTAATGAATATTTTTCTTCCATTCTCATTTCTTCATCTTTCTTTGAGCTTCTAAAAAATTATACACAGTAAATTATAGACTGTTCTTTTTCAAACAATTAATGTGTCATAGTTCTTCTGTTACTAACCACAATATTGCTTAAAAAATAAAAGCTTTAGGGTCATGTTTATACATAAATAAAATAAAAATGAAGAATGTGCCAAGCACAGGCTGTTTTATTTTATGCCATTCTACTAAGAAATATTAAGCAAGGACTGGCCTAAGAGAGTTAGGACACTTAGATTTTCTTTTTAGCTTACAGAGCTATGAATGCAAAATGATAAAAGAACCTTTAAAAAAACTGAAAATTATGTTTGAGGCTTGGAGTTGTGTGATTATTCAATTAATTAGTTTTGATAACTTGAGAACAAAAATTATTAGATGAAATCTTCCCTGAGACAGTACCTACTTGTCAGATAGTTACTGGGTTCTGCTCAGGAATCTAAAGACAGTAAACAGGGAGAAAGAAAGGCGGCCATGTAAAGTCTAGTTTTCATGAAAGGAAAATAATTATTTTCATCTAAGCTTACTGTTGCTTTCTGAAAAAAAAGGCACAAAATTGAAGAGAAAGGAAAATTCATAGCATAGACTGCTGCATAGATTTATAAAGAATAAATCCTGTCAGCTTTCACAATTCACTTCCTGGGGAAAGTGCCAGGATCTGGTGAGGTAATGGGAAACAGGTATGCTTGCTTTGATGTCATGTGCTTGTTTGCTTCACATTTTTACTTTAAAAAAAAAAAATTGTCTGGCATGATTAAAAGTGGGTGGAAGAGGCAGGGAACTGTGACCATATTCTCACCATCAAAAACACTTGCTAACTGCATACTGGCCTAAAGTAGTTACTGGGTGAGTGACTATATCCTTAGGGGTTCAACAACTTTTGTTCCTACTTCTTCCTGGTCATTATTGATTAGTATGGGATTTTTTGTTTCCGACATAAGATTTTCCATTGCCTAATGACTTGCAATCTACATAGATGTCAGACTAACACATTCAAGCTCTTCTTTTTTTTTTTCTTTTAAAAAAATGTTTATTTAGTTTGAGAGGAGAGAGAGAGTATGTGAGCAGGTGAGGGTGAGAGGGTGAGAGATTTCCAAGCAGGCTACGTGTGCCATGTCAGCACATAGCCAGACTTGGGGATTGATCTCACAAATCCTGAGGTCATGACCTGAGATGAAATCAAGAGTCTGACACTTAAGTGACTGAGCCACCTAGGAACCCTCAAATGCTTCCGAATTCATAATCCGCACAGGCAGACATTCTGAAATCGTCATTTCAGGTATAGAATAATATTTGGGGTACAAAGCTATTTTTCTCCCCTGTCCCCTTTCTGGGTGCTTTTCTATTTTAAAAGAAATCTTATATATCTTAAATGTTATTTTGGCAAAACATCTTATGTGCTAACTTGTGATTAGTTTAATGAAATGATTTCTAAAATATAAATACATCATCTTAGTACATTGTAGACAACATATCCCCACATTTACTTTTTTGGGCAGGAAGGAATCATATGTTATAAATACTGTGGTCAGGGATGAAGATTCTCTTAGTGTTGTCTTGCTCCAGTGTTATCTTTAGGTCTTGAATTCTCTGAGTCTGTTTTGAGTACCATGAATCCAAGCTTTGGGGGCATAAGAGATTTAGGCTTGCTAAGACTATTCGGTTTTAAGAAATTTTACTGCATAACAATAACTTGGAATATCAGAAATACTACAGTATTATTAAAATATGTGAACTAAAGGTGTCACACATATCTTTGTGGACTTCATGCCCTATCTTTAATTTTGCAAATGTTGTTAATTTTGAAATGAACACGGGAATAAGAATCAAGATAACTAGATTCTAGTTTCAGGTCTGTCATAGGTAGCTGTGACATCATTTTTCTATTCCTTAATACCTTAATTTGAAAAATTGAATATTAACCATATGCTCTCTTAAGATCTCTATTAATGCATATGAATTTAAAGCCCATCCTCTTTATGTTACAACACAATCCTCCAAATATTTAAAAGGTATGCAGTGTACATTTTGTCTCCTAACCATCAATTTCTTCAAATTTTGCAGACACTGGGGACAGAGAGAAAGGAATTTTTCTAGATCAGTTTCCTCTAGATAATCTTTTATTGGCACACCCTAGTTTAGCATTTTCTTTTGTAATGTGTGATGTTTAGAACAATGGAATACTCTAGCTGCTCTCTGACCAGGACAGAATGCAATAGGAATTTTATGAGAAATAAAGTAGACTTTTATGAATGCAGTTCAGCATGTGTTAAGGGGTTTGAGCACTCACCTTCTACCTGCTGCTTACCACTGTAGTTTAAATTATCTACATCCCTCAGGCCTTTCATTTTTCAGTCCCACTGCTTCTACAGTTTTAAGATGTGTCTTTGAAAAAGGAGATGTATGGATCTACCAGTAAAGACCTCCTACCTTCCTCATAAAATAGAAAGAAGCTGGATAGAGTGACAAAGACTTGCCTCCAGGACAGAAAGATCCCAGAGAAGAATGCTAACATAGTAAAATATGAGCGCTGAAAGGTATTTGTTTTCTTAACCACTGCACCCCCAGCACCAAGACAATACTTGGGGCAAAACAGGTATCCCTCACATATTTGTTGACTGAGTAAAGTGTTGGGAAACCATACCCTGAGCGTTCTTTACATCCCAGGCCTTGATTGTTTACTGAGATCATTTAGTGAAAGAACACTTCCCTGGTATCACCTAGGCAGCTCAGTTCAGATGGAGAATAAGGTAATAGCAGACACACACCTCCCCATTCCAGACAAGTCTTTGAAAAATAAGACGACATTATATCATTGGGTTTAAGTTCAATATTTGTCTGGTTGTAAATAGAACTATTAAAGAAGAAGCTATATGACAAGAGAAATTAAAATTTTCTTTTCCAAAATTAGGACCCATAGAAGGAAACTAATGATATAAGATGTTTTAGAAAATATGGGAGTCTGATCTGCAGGATATTAGCTGTGTCAAGGTTTCTCTTTTTTTCATTTCCTGTCTACCAGGTGCAAAGCTCTTCTTGAAGTTAATGAATACCAGACACAGGGAGACTTCAAGAAGTGCACATAACCACCTAAATCATTCCTGCACTAGGGAGCCATTCTCAGAGAGTGTGACCTCCATGTTCTGTTATTCCTAGGCTGCTCAGAAATTAAGGCTGCTTGGGAACTTTCATGGGTCCTATAAAACGTGTAACTCTTGGAAGTTACCTGTCTTCACATGGTTATAAGTAAGCCTATATAAAAATAAGTAAATAATGCTAAAAATAAAAACAAAACGAAAAATAAACCACAATAATTTTCTATCAATTACATCCACACTTTACCTAAATAAGAAGCAAGAGGTTCATTCTTTTTGGTAGACTCAACGTTAAAGGTTGTATTTTGAGGGATTATGATTTGATTAGCCTTCTGCATGACGACTGTTCCATTCCAATCATAGGCTCCTACCGCTCCAAGCATGACCCAGTCCTTATAACCAAATAGAGAAAACAAATGACATTTAACAAAAGAGCAAGAACACAGCATTAACAATGTGATAGATTCTATTCAAAGTGCTTTACATGTATTAACTTAGAATCCTCACAGTAACACTATGGTAACCTGGTAGAGTAACTTGCCCTCGGTTATACAGTACAACTGCCCATTGAAATGTCAATATTCCTTGGCAGGGACTCTGATGAATTTTCTTTCATCAGCTACAAATGATATATTTCCTAATCTTGACTTTTTGTTTATTTCTGGGTGCCAGGAATCCTAGGTCTTGAACATGGAATTCTAATAAGATCTTTGAATACACTGAGACTAGGAAAAAGATACAATTCATACCATTAGCAACTGTTTTAAATTAAATATTTCATTTAGCCAGATGTATAATTACATAAGGCAGACCTCAAAATTTTTGATTCACAATTATTAGTACGATGACTGAACTGTGGGAGACATGTTTTCTTAATAAGCTTGTGAAATGCCATTTCCTATTTGGATTAGAAACATCATCACAGTCTGAATAACTGGGCAAGCCATGAACTGCTAGTTGCACTTATAATGCTGATGCCTGGGCTTGCTTTTGGGAGCAGAAACCTTAAAAAAAAAAGATATTTCATTTTCTACCAAGTGGTCAATGTACCTGTGAATAATGTGCACTGAAGCCAGTCTGAGACATTTCCATTTCAAATGAAGCTGCTGATTGGTCAGCTGTAGCTATAACAGAAAAATAAATGCCTTTTAGCACACTTGATGTAGAGAAGACAGAAACCAATTACAGACTGGGCTCTTTACCAACCAGAATTTCCAACATCTTTTGGGTATGTTTAGCCACACATTTCTCAACCCTGAACTCCTAGATAGGGCTGGGTAAAGGACAGAGAAGGTTAACGGAAGGGTCATGGCTAGATACCCTTGCTGGGAAAGGCTTCTCTTCTTATACTCTAGGATACTTGTGGATGACATAGCACTTTAGATCCATGTGGTTAAAGTCGAAAGTACTGAAGTTAAAAACCTCCTTCTTCTCACATTGTGGGAATCCTGCTCAGATAGTAGCCTAAACTTACCCAATATGTTACAGTGTTGAAAAATTTTTATTCACATATTTAGAGAAGTCTCTTGACTTTAACCAAACCCACTGTATTTCCAGGTATAGATCCTCTTAGAATTCCATTATTTGATAAGAAAGTGTAAGGATTCTGGGCTTGTATTTTCTTTAATTTCTGGTGGTAGGTATCACTCACAAATTCAAAGAGGACTTTTAGATGGGCTGTAGGCGATATGCCATTCAATCACATATTTTTAAAGAAACTGTACCTCTTTTTTTGTTGTTAATGCTATGTAAAAGGTTCAGTGGCAAGCATTAGGTCTTTTTATCTTTCCAAGAGTTCCATGAATCTGAAAAATTTTAAATGAGGATTTCTCTGGACAAGATTCTGTACCCATTTTTAAGCTCTTTACTGAAATACAGAGATAATCCAAAGCATTCCATGGAAAAATATGCTAGTCTCAAAATATTTACTGACCCAAAGCCACAACCTCCTAAGGGGATCGAGGGAATGTTGATTCATTTGCTTTCAGTGGGGAGTTACTGATTTATTTGGCTTTGAAAATAAGTTAAAAATAGTGCATAATTTTAAGAAAGTCAGTCTGTCTTCTCATTGAGGCATGAGAATAATTCAATTTGTGAAATCAAACTTATTTACTAGTTATTTCCTGGTATAAATTTGTTAAATACATCAGTGAATGCCTTTTTATAGGACTTGGTTAAATAGGGATATCAATCAAGAATTCCAATGTATCATTTTAATCTCACGTATGAATTATCCCCTAATTTAAATGACTGAGATGCACTTTAACTTAAATCTCAATTTTAAGTCCACAGTGCTTTATGCTGCCTTCTTATTTATCTGTGCAACGCCATTGCAAGAGTGCAGGAGTGAAGACCTGCATGCTTCCAGTACCTTCTCCCCATGCTGTTCTGCTTATAGCTGAGAACAGAGAGAAGGGAGTTTTGTGACACTCCACCTGCTTAATCACTGTCATGGTAATAGCCCCCTGAACATCCCTGAACTTCTTGCTGTCAACTCCTCCCGAAATGTTCCTAACTACTGAGATAACCACTCTCCCACTGTGCAGCATCTCGTTAGGAATTTTTGCATTTCCCCCATGTGCTGGGAAAGGGAGACATAGAATCTTTCTGAGTTTATTGTGCAAGGTGGTGGCCTGTTCTCCTCACTAGGTGGCACAGTCCTTGGCAAGGAAGAATTTCATAATTTCATAATTGTTGCTCTTTACTATCTAAAGATAAGTGTTGATAGGAAATGGACACTTCCCAAGTAACAAGGAAATGAAACCCATTCTGATCTCTTTATGAAGAAAATCAGACATTGGCTAGTCAAAACACTGCGTTTGGTTAGCCTTGAAAGTGTGTCAATAAGGATGTGCCTCATATTTTAATCTGAGGATATTTTAAAAATAATTTTGCTGTATTTATTTAGTTTTGTTTGTTTATTTATTTTGAGAGAGAGAGCGAGCATGACCCATGCTTGCCAGTGGGGGAGGGGCAAAGGGAGAGTGAGAATCTTAAGCAAGCTCCACACCCAGTGCATAACCCAATGCGGGGCTTGATCTCATGAATATGAGATCATGACCTGAATTGAAATCAAGAGTCAGAGGCTTAACTGACTGACCCACACAGGTGCGCCCAAAATAATTTTGCTTTTAAATATATAGACTTCTTAAAGTGTCTGGGCATTTCAACGTGTAACCTTTAATTCATAGTGTGGTTAGTTTAGAAGCAACACAAAAATGTCTTCTAAGGTAAATTGGGTCCGTCTTCCCCCAGTAGCTGATATAGGTAGGCTTCATTTCTATAAGTCCTACCAGGTTATACTTACTTGTTTACTTAAAATGAGTTTAAAAATGAGATTGCATTGTGCTTAACTGTCTAATGTAACTAAGTAATTTTTCATTTAAATGGCCTTTACAGATTGTTTCTATCACATCTTAAAACTTACTAAAATTATGAAAAATTAAAAGTGCACAATGACTTGGAAAGCCTTGTAAATTTCCTTCCTTAAGGCTGGCAAAGCTTGTGATCTAGCCTATTAGTAAATACCACTGGGATAGTTGCTGTGAGACCAAAGCCACTTAAAAGTGACTTGTGCACAGAATGTAGGACAGCCAAGTTCTTCAGAAGCAGCTGCTACTTCAGACAGATAAGTAATTCAAAAGTTCTGTTTCTAAAGGGGAAAAGCAGCCAGGGCAGAAGGGAAGCAGAGAAATGATGTCTGCATGGGCTGTAGCTGCTCATCAAATCTAACCTAAATCTTCTACTTCCTGGTCATGATCCAGTCATGAAATTGGCTGGGTGAGTCACCACCAGCATTTTTTTAATTAAAAGAGAAGAGAGAATGAAAATAAGAACCTATCACAGTGCTTTGTATGTAATAAGGGTTATTCTGTTAAAGGTTGTTTTATTTTTATATGTATACATGTATATGCACTAGGTCACGCAGAAGTGGAAAAATTTTCCCTTCTTCCCTTCTAGATTCTGTGGCTGGTTTAATAATTAAATTGACCTAAAAGAGATTAGTGGAAGAAAAATTTAATTTCATATGGGAACCCCCAAACTATGAGACTGAAGGGCAAGTGGGGGCAGTTAAGACTTATATGATGCTATCCTGACCTAAAGAATGGGGTAGAAGCTTCAAAGGGAGGAGGGCAAAAACTGATAATGGCCTCCTTCATATTCTCGATAACTGAAGACCAAGAGAACGTGCCTCTTTCCCTCAACCTTGGATGAGAAACCTCCAGAAGGTTCTGCTTTTATGCCTTATCTGAATCCAGTGGACTCTGTCTTTGTGAGGACACATTGAAGAACAGGTGTTTTGTATCTTAAACATAGAAATTTTTCAAATTTTTTCAAAGGGAGGAGGGCAATTCACAGGATATAAGAAGAACAGATGTTTCGTAAGTAAAAGTTTGTCCTGCCATGCAGAGAGGTCTTTAAAAAGTTATATCTGGTTATCTTTTTTTCTGGGCCAGGGGTTCTATGTGAATTCTTTTAGGTAGTTAAGGGAAAGGTGGAAGTTTTTCCCGAGTCTGGTGGGTCTTGATTGCCTTCAGCTCAAAATAATCTACATGCCAAAGCAACATAATTTGGGATGGCTATTTTGCTCCCCTTTAGTCACAAGGAAAAGTGTATTTATTACCACGGGTCACTGGCATATAAAGCTTGAAACTCATTACTCTCAAACATTTTCTTTCCTTTCTACACATTTGAATATTCTGTCTGTTGGTCACTTTTCTGCATTTTCCTGGTCACTGGATGCTCAATCAAAATGGTCCTTGTTTCAGTTATGTCTCTTTCTCATTTCATCTCTTTGTTTCCCATTATCAGGTCATATCAGGGTGACTGAGAAGGTGCTCAAGAATTTCTATGTTTAAGATACAAAACAACAGTTCTTCAGTGTGTTCTCACAAGCACAGAGTCCACTGGATTCAGATAAGGCATAAAAGCAGAACCCTCTGGAGGTTTCTCATCCTAGGTTGAGGGAAAGAGGCACATTCTCTTGGTCTTCAGTTATTGAGAATATGAAGGAGGCTTTTTTTTTTTTTCAGTTTGCCTGGCATCATGATTCCAAAATCTTACTTTTTTTTTCTTGACCAGGCAAGGGCTAGTTCCAAAAGAATGTGTTACTTGACCTCTTCCACCTAAGGCAGAAAAGGAATGCCATGACTCATTTTCCTCAGTAGCCAATCACCACTGCAACATGCAAGGAAAAAAATCCACAAAAAGTAACATGACTTAGACAAATATAGTTAACCAACGTTTCACTCCCATGGGAGTGAAGGCAGAGTTCCATGAAGACCTTTAAAATGGGCAAGAACCAAAATGGGAGAAAATAAATAAACAACGACGTTATTGCAAATAAGGTCAGTTCCACAGAAGCCCAAAATTAAATAAACAAATTAAAAAAGAAAACGTGAGCTAGCACCTCCATTTTCTAAGCTTGTGTCACAGAAAAGAACTAAAATGCATGGGCACATTTTTGTTCTTCTGAGTCTACACTGACCATTGCCTTCATTCAGCCCTCACACTAGCACCGCCACGTCTTTACTAAGAGAGCTGCCAACAGACACAGGGCTATGTGAGAAAGCCATCTCAGTGACAGATTTACAGAAAAGGGCATTGTTCCGTGCTGGCCACGATACACAGTAAAAGTGCATTAGCTGTGTAGAAGAAATAAATATCCAAATCCCATTACATTAAATTGATTTGTAGAGAAAACATGCGGGAGTATGAGAAATTGTCATACCTTCCAGGGCAAATATTCTTTCTCCCAGAGCTTCAACAATAGTGACTAGAGCCAATTCGTCAGAGACGTTGAAGAAATGCTTTTCAGTGGGTTCACTTGCAATTGATTTTATTTCTTCCACAAATTTTTCAGTGCTTAAATTTCCTCTGTTATAGCTCCCAAGAATCTAAGACGTGACAAAAATGGCAAGGTTATATTTTAAATTTTATATGTTAATTAAGGATCTCAAGCACTTTGTCCACAAACAAGAGTGTATAGTACCTTAATATAATGTGATTTTTATATACTTCCACATTCTTGGAAGAATAATTTTCAAATATGTGATTTCCTAAAATTAAAGTAAAATACTGTAATTGGTAGAGAAAAATATAAAGGACAATCTTGTATGTTTGTGAAAATTTCTTCTCTTGCCTTACTGTGTCTTTGTTTATGACCAGCTATATCTTTAAAGTCTGACAGTTCAGAAGTAATGTTATAGTTTCTGAATGTCTCTGATATTATTCCAGCCTATGCCACCAATTGCTTTTACCATTTGCTGGTAAAAGCAGTTAGTATGTGAGTTACTTGGTCTTGAATAGGCATTTTTTCCTGATCATCTTACCAAGAGACAGTCCCATGCATACAGTTTTAAAACAGATATTGAACTAAATAGAAATCTTACTTAGCAATTCCTGTTTGAAACCAAATGCTGAAGACAGGGACTTTTTTTTTTCTTTTTAATACAGAAGAGAGAGAGGCAAGAATTATCTGTTACAGTTAACTGTAATTACTGAAATGTCTTAGTAGGTTTTCCCAAATATCTATTTTATTTTTTAAAATAAGTTTTATTGAGATATAATATATATACAGTAAAACTCACCCTTTCTAGATATACAATTCTGAGTTTTGATAAGCCCACACAGTAGGGTTACTACCACTTCCAGGTGTAGAACATTTCGTTCAGTGTTGCCTCTTGCCCCTTGTGGTCAATCCCTTCCTCCCCCTGACGCTTACAGCCGCTGATATATTTTCTGTCCATAAGGCTTTGCCTTTCCAGAATGTCGTATTTAAGTAGTCATATAGCATGTAGCCTTCTGTGTCTGACTTCTTTCACTTTGCATAATGCTTCTGAGAGTCATTCATGTTGGCCCATGAATCAGCATTCAGTTTTTTTAATTGCACCCAAACTGGAAACAACTCAAATGTCCGTGAACAGTAAAGTATAGAACAAATTGTGGTGTATTCATACAATGTATGATAAAAAAAAAAAAATCACTGATGCACAAATATCATGGGCAATCATTATGTTGAGTGAAAAGCTAACACAAAAGAGTACATACGGTATGATTTCATTTACATAAAATAAAATACGTAACTTAAGCGATGGTTATATAAGGCACAGCATGGTTACTATAGAAGTGGGTATTAAACACAAAAGGAAGTATAAGGAGCTTTCTAAGGGTAATGGAAATGTTATATATCTTGATTGAGCTGTCAGTTATGTGAGTGTATGTGATTATCTAAAGTCATCAGATTGTTCACTTTGTACAGAATTTTCAAATTGAAATCTGGTATTTTACTATGTGTTACTTTAATTAAAAAAATAATGAACTATAATGACATGAAACAATATGGATTAATTTTTAAATTAATTAACTTTAAATAATTTTAATTAAAATTAACTAATTTTGAAAGTCAGAATGCAAGCAGGGAAGGGGCAGAGAGAGAAGGAGGGGAAGAATCTGAAGCAGGCTCCAGGCTCTGAGCTGTCAGCAGAGTCCCACTTGGGACCCGAACCCATGAACTGTGAGATCATGACCTCAGCCAAAGTCAGATGATTAACTAACTGAGGCACCCAGGTGCCCCTTTTTTATTTTAGAGAGAAAGAGTGCATAGGAGAGTAGCAGACAGAGAGCGAGAATCTGAGAGAGGGAGAGAGAGAGAGAGAGAGAAAGAGAGAGAGAGAGAGAGAGAGAGAGGAAATCTCAAGCAGGCTCCACGCTGAGCATGGAACCCAACTCATGGCCTGGGATCATGATTTGAGCCAAAATCAAGAGTCAGACACTCAACTGACTGAGCCACCCAGGCACCCCAATATGGATGAATCATAACATTAAATTTTAAAAGTTTCAAAATACTATATGCAGCATGACACCATGTTAAAAAAAGGAACACTTTTAGAATTATTTTTAGATATGTATAGGTACCAAAAGATTAGAAAATACAGTATAGTTTAGGGTCTATGGTTACCAGGTGGAGGACACTCAGGTGGTGAATGTGGTCAGGCCCACGGATGCTTATAGTGCATACTTACAATAAGTATGCAGGTACAATAATAAACATAAAAACCTATAAGGTGGCCCATGCTTCCACAAATGATGAGGTTTCCTGAACAAAGGATCATGATTAATTTAATTCTGTGCTAGTGGAATCTAAAAAAATGATGGTAAGATTCTGAGCTCTGTGCTATTGCTTGATTTTTAAAATATCCTACTCCTTGAGGACCAGAAGACAGTAGAATTCTCTAGCTTCAGTTTACATTTTTAAATCATAAACATAGATTTATCTGGTAACATTAAACTGAGACTCTATGGTGTCTTCAAAGTTCTATTGCAAAAACGACATGCCACAGTCCCCAGGTGCAGTTCAGCATTGTTTACTGGGCAGATCGTGGACACGTGAGTGGGCAGACACAGGTGGAGGCATCAGTTGTGATCTGCACTGGATCTTCTGGCCACAGACCCTGCCCCTCTCCTCTGAACACCCGGCTACTCTAACTCTCCTGTGGCTGCCTGTTCTAGGCGTCTGCGTGTATATTTCAATGTGAGATTCAAAATGGTAGATTTAAAAACTGATATGTTTATTAAGAAGGGTACAGCTCTTTGCTTGTACTTAGAAAAGAGCTAAAACTACTGTTTTTTTTTTCTTTCATAGTTTATTGTCAAGTTGGTTTCCATGTAACACCCAGAGCTCATCCCAACAAGTGCCCTCCTCCATGCCCATCAACCCCCTTCCTCTCTCCCCCACCCCCATCAGCCCTCAGTTTATTCTCAGTATTCAAGAGTCTCTCATGGTTTGTCTCCCTCCCTCTCCTCAACTATTTTCCCCTTTCTCCTCCCCCATGGTCCTCTGTTAAGTTTTTCCTGATCCACTTATAAGTGAAAACATATGGTATCTGTCTTTCTCTGCCTGACTTATTTCGCTCAGCATAACACCCTCAAGGTCCATCCATGTTGCTACACATGGCCAGATTTCACTGTTTCTCATTGCCATGTAGTATTCCATGGTATAGATAAACCACATCTTGATCAATTTGTCAGTTGATGGACATTTAGGCTCTTTCCATGTTTTGGCTATTGTTGAGAGCGCTGCTATGAACATTGGGGTACATGTGCCCCTGTGCATCAGCATTCCTGTATACCTTGGGTAAATTCCTAGCAGTGCTATTGCTGAGTCATAGGGGAGTTCTATTGTTAATTTTTTGAGGAACCTTCACATTGTTTTCCAGAGGGGCTGCACCAGTTTACATTCCCACCAACAGTGTAAGAGGGTGCCTGTTTCTCCACAACCTCACCAGCATCTATAGTCTCCTGATTTTAAAACTACTGTTTTAAGTGTTGCTATTTATGATCTGCAACATACTTGTTTATTAGCATCATAAGATGCATGAAGGTTTAGATTAGTAAATGAATCATTCAAATGTTAATGGTAGGAACAGGGTTGTGTGCCAGCTAGTCAGGCAGGCAATGTGGCAGTTCTAGAAATTTCCTTCCTAGTGAGAGTCACTGAGGGATTCATTCTTGATTCCTTCCTCCTGCTTGAGTCACACCCTCGCTCCTTTCCCACAGCATCCTCGGGGAGGGTTCTGATGAGTTCTGTGCATCTGCACATGCAGGTCTTCATCCAGTTCCTTGTTCCTTCCTTAGGCTCCCTGTTCATCTGTAAAGTGTGTGGGTGAGGCATAATGCCCTCATGTCTGTGAAGAACTTGGTGCTGCTTTGAAGATGAGCACAATTTAGGAATCCTAGAGTTGGCTCTAAGGAAATCAGCACACTAGTTAGTTTGCTTTTTGATTTTTGAACGTAACTTTTTACTACTTGTCCAGATTTAGGCAGGAAGGGCACTAAGAGGAACTTGCAAAATTGTATCCAAACACAAAAGTTTGGTTCCTGTCTACCTGGCTGAAAAGCAAATGCAAGCAACAGAAACCATTTACATTTGGACAGAGACCCCTGGTGCTTTTCCCCACTTCAGCTATTTGATGGGGGAAGAGAATTAGTGGAAATGAAGGTCAAGAACCATCCAGATAGGGAGAGAAACCCAAGGGCCACTTGCTCTTATTATATTGAAGAAATTCTCTCTCATATTTAAACACAATTAAGATGCCTTTTTTACAGTTGAGTATTTCCCCACATCTAGATGGACATGCCCCAGAGAAAGTATGGAAAAGGCAGAGAGAGAGTCTCCAGCCTCCAGAGTCTCCATCAAATGTGTGTGTGGATTTCAGGATCACTGGAGTTTGGCTCAACACCACACTCTACACCTGGTATTCCTCTCTGGACACACTGTTGGGCTTCTTCTTTGTCAGCAGTTTTGCTACACATGTGTTTCTTTTAGATTCATACAGATCCTGTATCACATGAAGAGCCCTGAGTCCCCAGTGTTTTACCGAATTTATCCTATAAGTCATGTGACATCCTTGGCAGAAAAGTCACCATCTTTCCTCTTTAACTCCTATTGAGCATATTCTAGATTCACTTTTGCACTGACATGTTAACTCCCATTTCACTTATAAAGTGATACAGTTGAAAATACATATAGAAATTATAAAGATGTTTGGACCATGCATGGTTGAGGTTCATAGTTGTGTTGTAAATGTCAGACATTTAGCGAACTAAATGTGCTCTATGTGACAGACAGAGACAAATGGATAAAGTTCAGTGAAGAAAATGCCTAAATGCCATACTTAAAGAATAAAAGTAAAACATTCAGATGCAATATGAGAGTACATATTTAGAAGAAAATATAAGAGAAAAAGATTCCCAGGAATTATTGTGACTTACATCCCAGTTTGAACTATTTGTATTACAGAATAAAAATGAAAATAGAAATGTGTTTTGATCCTTCACCCAAGGATCTGGTAGCTTGTAGAAACATTATTTTCTATGAATGAGAAGAAATACAAAATAACACTTATAAATTACTTCTGTTTCACTTTATACAAATATGTCAAGCCCAGGCATTTGGTATTCTGCTAATATTTACCTGAAGTAGACATCCAGAATTGAACCTCCCTTGAGGCAGATGTGTCAAAATGTAAAGTGTAGAATTCTTTTACATGTACTGTAGTGCCTTTTGTATGCAAATGAATGGAATGCTAAGATACTTTCTAACTTCTCTGATTTTCATTTGAATGCTGTAGATAATACACATTTCACAGCCATTATAATTCCAGTCATTATCATTTAAGATTAGAATATGAATGTAAAGCAGGTTCCAGCTAGCAGTGTTTAATATCTCCAAGTGACAGAATACAGACCATGGAACAGAGTACTCACACCAGCTCAGGACCCTCACCAAATCTAAGAGTTTAATGGGACACGTTTGCAGTTTTATCATAGAGTGCTTAAATTTCTTTTTAAAAGTTTTAATGTTTAATTAATTAATTAATTAATTCTGAGATAGAGAGACAGAGTGCAAGCGGGGAAGGGCCAGAGAGAGAGGGAGACACAGCATCCGAAGCAGGCTCCAGGCTCTGAGCTGTCAGTGCAGAGCCCAATGTGGGACTCAAACTCATTTACTGTGAGATCATGACCTAAACCTAAGTCGGCCGCTTAACTGACTGAGCCACCCAGGAGGCCCCTAGAGTGCTTAAATTTTCAATAGTCAATTATTTTTGGGTCATTGTTTCCCCTAAAACACATCTGTAGTGTTCAAGATCAAATGGTGGGTAAAAAAAAAAAAAATGGAGTAGGAGAAACAGTCCATGTGATTAACAAGGGCAGACCCTCAACTATAACTGATCATGTGAAGCATGAATGCAGCTGCAGAAATGCCCAAAACCTTTCTGTGTGAATGTATAAGAAGGGGAAGTAAAATAATTGTCTTACTTTCTAGCTTAGCACAAACTAAAAAATAACAAGGTTCACTGGGGACAGGAAATATGAATTAGAAAAATAATTCTTGAAGTGAAATTTTCCAATACAATATTTATAACATTTTGAAGAGCAATTTGATAATAATTCATTGATTAAAATAGGAAAGGAACTCATGATTTTATGATTCTCCAGGAAGATTAATGCAATTATGGGTAATAACTTATTCTCACCTACTGTAAATAAAAGAGATGTTGTTGAAAAACAATTCAGGCTAAGCAGTTAGAGCTCTGAAATGTTGGCTTCCTGTCTTATTTAGAAAAACCAACTTATATTAAGAAGACTCCTTAAAGGGCACATGCTATGGAAGTGAGAGTGAACGATTAGAAAGGAAGGCTGGACACAGTTGTTAGTTAAGGTTCAGAAGCTGAGAACAGGGTTGACAGTCTATGGGAGCCTATCTCTGAAGGCTTCTGTGCAAGAGGGCAGCACAACTTATCTATAAGATTCCTTCTAGCTCTAAAGCACTATAATTTTATTACTTCATGGTTGTAAACTGTAAGAAAAGTAATATTGATTGGTTGCCTAGCCTGCCATTGTGCTAGATATTTTCACAGTCATTATCTCACTGATTCTTTATCTGAGAGAAAGAGAAACAATATTGCTCTATTTTACAGATAAAGAAGCTGGAGCTCAGAGTATTAAGTGACTTATTTGCTGTCACAAAGGCAGAATTTGAACAAAGGTCTTTCCGGCTCCAAAATATATGCTCCTCTACCCTTCCCCCTACCCACCCTTCTTAGACTCCCTTCTGGAAAATGTCCATGGTCTTAGTATCTCTGGGTCTTTTTGCTCTAGTACAAAAAGCAGGGGGTGGAGAGGACCGTGGTGCTCTTTGGAAGTCAGCGGAAGTGAGTGAAAACAGGTTAGGACAGTCCTGTAGCACTTTCCAGAGATCCAAGGCAGAAGAAAGGGAGATTGGGGTGTGGGGAAGAACAGCCCAGGACAGTGGTACATATGGTCAGTCAAGGGGGCTGTGGAGGCCTGGCCATGTGACCTTCCAGCCATGGGGCCTGCTGTCCCTGGGTTTCCTCATCATAAAATGGGGGAAATAAAGGTTGCCCTCCTCTTTGGGGTGTCATGAAGGACACAGAAAAAAACATTGTAGGTTATAGCGTGTGATAATTTAAATTAGTTTCCATGTTTCAAAGGTAGAATTTTTATTTCTCTTTTTCTGAATGTCCCTTTCCATGGGGTGGCACCATGAAAACTGAGTTATCTCAGTTCATGGAACTATTAGAAGTTGATTTAGAAAAGAAAAAATGACTAATAAGAGCTATAAAGCACTCTGACAGTCTCTCTCTCTCTCTTTTGTATTTGAAAGGCAATTGTTATTAATAATGGATTGCTTTTGTATTGGTACAGATTTGCTCACAAAGAGCTAAAGTACTTTATATGTAGTATCTTCTATATCATCAATAGCAGGCTAGGCTTTTCCTTGGAACTAAAGGAAATTTCTGTGATCATTCTTCCCTTCTTGTGCAGCATAAATGCAATTATAGGAAAACATTTTATAGCTGCTGGCTTCACTTTGGCTGCACAGTGGGGGACTATGAAGTAGGGATGAAATGGCTCTGCACAGAGTGCATAAGTAATAGGTCAGTCTCCTGATTCCTCCTCATTCCACCAGTAATGCCAAGAAAGTGGCTGGTGCAGAGGAATACCTGTAACTACAAAACCACGTAAGAAAGTCTTGCTGGGGAGTCTGGGTGGCTCAGTGGGTTACACGTCCAGCTTTGGCTCAGGTCACGATCTCATGGTCTGTGAGTTTGAGCCCCGAGTTGGGCTCCGTGCTGACAGCTCAGAGCCTAGAGCTGCTTCGGATTCTGTGTCTCCCTCCCTCTCTGCTCCTCCCCTGCTCATGCTCTGTCTCTCTCTGTCTCTCAAAAATAAATAAATGTGGGGGGAAAAAAAGAAAGTCCTGCTACTGCAGGGACTCTTCTTCTAAGTCCTGGTGTAGACTGTCCAGAGTAGACAAAAAATTAGGTGACCTTTTGCTTCTTTCCTGTAACTCAGGAAATGTGTAGGTGTTGAAATGTCACTGTTCACTTTTAGCAGATTATTATGAGTTAAGTACTGATTTTCCACCTTCCCAAATTGTGGGAATAATTGTTAATTAGCAGGCACTGTATTTCTTACCTAGCACATCTCCAGTTCCCTCCTTCCCTTCCTTTTTCCTTCCATCTCCTCCTTCCCTTCCTCTATTCTGTTCTTCCTCTGTTCCTCCCTCCCTGCCCCAGGCAGTTCCCCTTTCTATCCTCTTCTTCTTTTCTTCTCTTCTTTTTCCTTCCCTATTTCTGTCCCTTTCTTTCTCTCATCCTCCCTTCCTGGGGCCATAAAGGGAGCAAGACCCAATCCTGCCTCTACGGAGTTTACTTTCAAATGGAGAGCTTTTCCCTTCTCAACCTTGTCTCTGTCACTTTCATAAAATAACCATGATACATACACATCTCTCGTCTTCACACCAGAGTTTGAAAGCCATTTCTAGCCACGTACTTACAGCTATGGAAAACCGCTGAATATTTTCATCCTCACAGTCTTGGATGACCTTATTCAGTCGATGGTTGTCATGGGACTCCCCATCAGTTACAATTACCATAACTTTTTTAACTCCCCTTCTGGCACCCCGGGCTTCAGTGAAAGCCTCCTTCCTGAAGTAATCAAAGAGAAGAGAGAAGCAAATAAAACACCACCCCGGGTTAGGCAAAGTGATAAACAAAAGAAAAACACACAACTGTAGTTACACTAGTGCTGTCCCTCCAAGATCAACACTCATGCCCATTGTTCAAGCTGGGAGACATGATGATCACTATTTGTAATAGTTTTAGATTTATCCCAGCTGACGGAGAGGTCACCATTTTGCTGATCATCACATATCCCATACACAAAGGGCAGCAGTATTTCATTCTTTGGCAACTTGTCAGGGAAGGTGTGACTGGAGCACACATCAGATCTAGAGAAGGTCAGATCTTAAATACTCTCTCAGCCACTCCTTTCTCTACAAACACTCTTCTTTTCTTCTGCTTTTGGCAGAAGCTTTTGCTTTGTCCTCACTTCCCCCATATCTACCCTGACATTTAAAGAACAGTATGGAAATCCTCTGAGCTGAGGAGGGGAGCTGGGAGAAAATCGAATATTTGTGTGGCTATGAGTGCTTGAGAGTGCTTTTGGGTATGGGGGAAAAATCAGCCATGGTAATAAAAGACTGCAGACAGCTGTGGTCTCACTCAGTGTCAGAGCAGGGCTATGGAAGCAAAAGGGGCTGGAGTAGCTGTCAAAGATTTGGCCTGAACTAGGTTTTAGGACACAGAGGATGGGGTGGGAGAAGGTGGCATGGAGAGAAAGGGAAAATGACATGACCTAACTGCAAAGAAAGGAATTTTTTATTTAACTTAAAAAGTGTGTGCTTCTCCATACACACACACACACACACACACACACACACACACACTTTCCTTGTATTGTTTTTTTTCACTCAACTCACTTCCTTCTCTGGAGTCAAGTAAGTTTATTTAGGAATGAAACAATGAAAGGGTTTTACATAATATTTTTTGGATTTTGGTATAAAATACAGCAATCATTGTACTGAATGCTCCTTTTAAATATTTTACTTTGGTCATAAAGACAAACACCTGGAGTTTGGGATATGCCAAAAACATATTTCTCTTACACCAACCTTCCAAATGGTTTGCACAATACATATTAGTTGTACTGTAGGAACATAGTAAATTTACAATAGGAGGAATATTGTGAGCAGGAGAGAAGATCCCAGTGATTTGGGCAAAGGAATTTTATCTGTGACTATTTTCCTTTAAAAAGACTGAACGCAAATATGACAAGATGTTAACAACTGTTGATTTGTTTGGTGAGTACACAGGATTTTGTCGTATGATTTTTTTTTTACATTTTTGATTTTCTTAAAATTTTAAAAATAAAGGAGGTTTTTAAAAACAATTAATCACTAAGGGACTGCACATATCTGCCCTCTAAACTACAGAGGTAGATTTTCTGACTTCTTTGTATGTACAAAGGTGAAAACAGATGTTAAAGGCTAGTATTTAAATGAAGTTCAGATATGGATAGCATATAGGATTCAATTCTTTTTGTGGTCCTAATTCTTTAGAAGATCACCAAAACTTCCTAATTCTCACAAAGATATAGACCATTAGTAAATGAACTTCGGCTAATGGAGATAGTTAAAAAACATTTCTTAAAGAAAATCTGGTAGATCTAAACAAGGCTTGGTTTTATACACATAAGAGTAGCCATTGACAGAACTCTTTTTTTTTTTTAATGTTTTATTTATTTCTAAGAGAGAGAGAGAGAGACAGCGTGAGCAGGGGAGGGTCAGAGAGAGAGGGAGTCACAGACAGAAACAGGCTCCAGGCTCTGAGCTGGCAGTCAGCACAGAGCCCGACGCGGGGCTCGAACCCACGAACCGCGAGATCATGACCTAAGCGAAAGTCAGACGCTTAACCGACTAAGCCACCCAGGTGCCCCGCCATTGGCAGAACTCTTGAGTGGCTCTTTCTGTTTCAAATATCTTTAGCAAATTGCCCATGACCCCCAAATACTACCATCCAATGAAAATAGAAGTAAAGGATTCTAAAAAATAAAAAAACATTGCCTGCAGTTGGCCCTGCCTGAAAGGAATAAAGAGCAATTAAAAATAGCTTCAATGTGAAAAAACTAACGTAAAAGAAGGATACTTAGTAATACCACTGTGGAGTTTTATTTATATACAAAACTCAATAAACTGTGTGTCCTACAGCTAGACCCTTTGTGCATATGTAGGCAAAAACCATATAGGGTTATGGTATTTATGCAGGAGCAAAGCAGCTAGAGTATTTCTTCAGTTAGTTTTCAAAGATGAATATTCATTCTTAAGTGGTTGCCTTTGGAAAATACACAGCTCCCTACAGGCTCAGAGCTTTCAAAGAACACTTTGATTTACTCTGAATGTGCAGTCACATTTAGTCAATTACTTAAGGAGGTGCACTCAGTACACCTCAACATGTGCACTCTCTGTGCATGCAAATTGGTGATCTGAAAGGCAGGTAAATGTAAAATTACCCCATCTGTTTGTGGTTATTTTCTCTCGAGCCCCATATAACTAGAACCACATGCTTTTCTAACGCTTAAGAGTCTAATGCTGCACAAGAAATCTCAGTTCTTCAGAATATCCATATTAACTATTTTAACCCCCTTGAAATACTGATGTCAGTAGGCAGGTGCGGTGAGAGCATGGATAATTAGTTCTTTAAAATCAGATGAGAGTCCAGAAGGTGAAGACACTTAACAGAAGGATCCTTAGTATTAGTCAAACTACTTATTAGTATTTCCTGTGATTTTGGTATTGCTTGGTTTTTGTTCAGAACCTTATTATCTTTAAAGGCAACTCACAAATAAAACAGCAAAAGATGAGAGTAGAGTACAATTGGGCAATATATAGAAAATAAAATATTCTACATTGTGATCAAAGGACAGTTCTGTAGCTTCTCATAGAATGAAGTTCAACCACAGAGTGGATTATGTGCTCTCCATGGAGGTGTAGGATGAAGGAAGGGATGTAAATCAGAGAGAATTTGGAGAAAGGAAGAAAGTGCATAAATGATGAAGCTCTTTCCACTTCTTTCAATCTTTGCACTGAAAATAATTCAAAGACAGCAATATTGAAATTGGCCTCTTAAAAACTACTTGAGAGCTTTAATAACCCTATATTAGGTACTGTAAAATTATGGATATACTAAGATACAAATATATATTGAGTCGAAGTGGATGAATATTAATCCTTTTTTAAAAAATCAGATTCCTAGAAGCATAGACAAAGAACAAAGGGAAAAGACATTCACTAATATTTTGTCTTAGTACCAAAAATCATGATGCAGTAGACTAAAGTAGTTTTTGTGATTGATTTTTCATCACTTAAGCCTTTGGAATGAGAAGACAGATAAGAAGGGCAGGGAGACTATGTTGTAGAAAAACTTGATCCTATAACTATTAGCTAAGTGATAGAATCCAGTTTTTAAAAAGATGGCTTTAAGGGGCGCCTGGGTGGCTCAGTAGGATAGCGGTCCAACTTCAGATCAGGTCATGACCTCACCGTTCATGGGTTCGAGCCTCGCATTGGGTTCTGTGGTGACAGCTCAGAGCCTGAAGCCTGCTTTGGATTCTGTGTCTCCCTCTCTCTCTGCCCCTCCCCTGCCTGTGTTCTGACTCTCCCTCTCTCTTTCAAAAATAAACATTAAATTAAAAGAAAATATTGCCGAGATAAATGCTCAATCAATACTCTAAAGGGCTTGATTGTGAACAGTTAGTCATGGATAGTTTTTTATTTTGGTTTATTTTTTAAGCCACATACCTGGCTGTGTCTATCCCAAGGGCTGTCATGGTCTGTCGACCACCTCTCTGGATTATTTTATTTGCTGCATCAAGTACCTCATCCGTTGATGAGTACTTATTGAGGTTGAACTCATGGGTTACATTTTCTCCATACTGTACAATTCCAACCTGAAATACCAAGCCATTAGGAGTTAACCAGCTAGCAATATTCAATTTCATTTTTCTTTAGTTTAAACGTCTAGATCAGATGTCATACATTTTTGTCTTTCAGACAGTTTAAAAATTCAGCAGTACACAAATCTTTCTATTTTGACAGAAATAACCATTGCCACTTGTAGATATTCATAGCCCAAGGAACAAGAATGAAAGTGCTGTTGTTAAACTTCTTAAACAATTTGTTTATGTCTTCAACAGTTTCTACTGAATGACTCTGCAAGCCTTGTGGAGTAGAAGGTGCAACATACTGACATGCCTTCTGACTTCATTGAGCTTCTAAATGAGAGAGAGAGAGAGAGAGAAGGAGAGAGAGATTCAACACATGATCATTCCAATGCCTGTTCAATTGCAAACTATGGAGACAAGGCTGAAATGGAAAAGCTGTTAAGCAAGTAAACCTAGGGCCCTACTTCAAAATGGGGGTTAGGGAAGGCCTCTTTAAAGTGATATTCAAGTTGAGACCGAAAGGTGCAAGGAGGGTGGAGACTTTTTAATTTCCCACCCCAAAATCAGAGATTCAGAAAATTCTATACCCAAATGACTGTCTTTTTAATGTAGAAATTCTGGGCACTTCATTTCTTGGGTCCTGGGGAAACAATTTGAGACAAGGCTGCCTTCTTCCAAGGCAATTGCCTCATTCGCCCATTGGTAAAGTTGCCTCTAGTACTTTCTTCCCACCCATCCTATTTCCAATTCTGATCTCACTTCCAAGTGGCATGAAGGTTCAGAATCTACCTTCCAGCCTCCCTGAGGATATCACAGTCGTCAGAAATCTTTAGGTTTAATTATATGTCTGATTCATAGTTACCTTTCCACAGCTGGGTCTTCTTTGAAACCAGAAGCATACTCGGCATTTTCAGAAAGCAAGAACAAAACCTTCCACTTTTAAAATAATCTTTATCATCTTTGAGCCACCTTTTAGGGTACATGAGACATCTTGAAGCAATTATGCCACCATGCTTAAATAAGAATAGTACCCTATATTTTTAATGCCTTTTAAAAAGTTTTCCCCTAATTTATTCAGATTATAATAACATTAATTAGTATCACATTTTATAAATGAGAAATTCTTAGTTTAAAATATTCCTCACAATGAAAGGGCAGAAAAGAGTCTAGTCTAAGATGGAAATCCCTTATCCCAGGGATTTTGCAATGGAAAAATCACCCTACTTCGTCTCTACAAAAATATGCCTCCCTGAACTCCCTGCATTCTATGTCACCTCATCCTGCTAGATTCTGCTAAATGCTGCTGCCATTGATGAATTGCTACTTGAGTTCAATGAGCTAGCTAGCTGAGATACATTGGAGAATATAATACAGGAAGCAAACAAACAAACATTATATTTTAAAAGTAGAAATAGAACACATTAATCATTCCTTAGAGTTGCTTAGTTGGGTATAGGGTAAGTAAGAAAAAAACAGAGAGCATGTACAAGTGTAAGATAAGGTATATAATAAACTGAGTGAACATGCAATCCTCTCAATCCATGTCCAGGATAGCCCTGCTCTTCTATGAATATATCTTTCACTGAATATCTGCCACCATCGGTTGCAAGACCACATGCTATTATAATTGGAATAAAGATGATCAGAAATCCCTTTGGAAATAAAGCATGCTACAACTAACTACTTATGCAAAATAATAATAATAATAATAATAATAATAATAATAATAAAATGGATGAGGATACACACATAACTCCAATTCAGGTTATTTCCTTGAATCATAATTAAGTGTTATGGATAGTTATCTATTACTCTCTACATAGATGTAAAATTATTCTCCCAACGACCCTCACAGATCTTAATTAATAATCTAGGGAGACTGAATAATTATTAAGGGAAACCATGAAGGTTCAGCATTGTCTTTGTATATATAAATGTTTAGTGTAAATAAAAGTAAAATGATTTTGCAACTTAGATAAACATTATGCCTATTTTTTTGGTACCAAGGTGAATGAATGCTGCTGTGGAAGTTAATTGCTTATCCATTCAGGACATTTTACAGAGTTTCTTTGTTTTTATTTCTCTTTGTTTTTGTTTGGTCAAGCAGAAGGCTAAAGAACTTAGAAAATTGTCATTCCTGTCATTATTTTTATTCATTTTACTACTTGAGTGAATCTATTGAACACCCTACTCTCCCATTTGGATAAAATATTGAACAACCTAGTCTTATTTCTTTGATTTCCTCATCTTCAGGAATCTTTTCCTCTAGATCACTTATGTCATCCACTCTCAAGGTCTTACCCTTGACCTTGTCAACTGGAAAAACCGCAGCACCTCCATCTCAATTTCAAGTGTTCTACTGTTAACTTGAGATCACTTATGTCTGTCATCAATTCTTCACCACATCAAGACTTCCAATTAATTCAGAGATCCTATGGTTGGGTTTTTTTTGTTTGTTTGGTTTTTTGTTTTTGTTCCTAGCCTAGATTCCATGGTCCATCACCACAATCATTTACTTGCAAACTTTAACTCCTTTAACCTTTTTCCCCCCCATTAATTCACTTGGCTAACTTCCAACTCTGGTTAAGTCCAAATATCTCCTTTACTTTCTGTGCTTCTGTGACTCCAAATGTTTCTAGACAAAATATCACACAAATTGTAGACTGGTCTCACTTTAAAGTTACGGCCATGAATCTCAAATGCGGTTGCACATAACACTGCTCAACGGTCCTACTCCTTTGTACTAATGAGAGCACTTTGCTCCCATTTATTGAGTGCAATCAAATTATAGTCATAAGCTATTAACTCTTCAGGAAAAAGAGAGTATCACATTGATACATGGGGAGGAGTTCACATGAGAAGAGGAAAAATTTATGCCAATTAAATAAGGCTGCTTTGTGCCATTATATTTGACATTTCAACATACTTTACATATCTTATAAAACCTACGATGCACTATTGGATTATCTGGACACCAGGAATAGCAGAAAAATTTTAGCCTCTTGGTAAGTCAGAAATCAGTGCTTTATATCTCCTCCCTCCCTTCCTCTTTCTTTCTTTCTCTCTCTCTCTCTCTGTCTGCCTACACATATCTCACTTCTATAAGTTTACTCTTTAGAGAACTTGTAACTGTCAGTTGCCTCCTTCTTTCTTTATACTTTGCTTCTAACAACTCCATATGAGTCTCTTCAGAGGACTATCTGTCCTTGGACTGCTCGATCTGCTTTGTCCTAAAGGTTCAAAGAGCCAAGAATGCCTGGAAAGTTTTTTCTTTCTCTCCCCTTGCCCAGCTCCACAGGCAACGCCTGAGTGCAGACAGAGAAAGACTAGCCTCCTCAATCAGATCAGCTGAAGGCCTTGATTTCACCTGAAATCACACCCTTGGTTGTCCTCAGATGCTACTCTGTTTTGCTCCCCCAAATCTCTTACTATTTTCTTTGAAAAGCACTCCCTTAGTAAATCACTGTCACTTGGCTCATTTTCTCAGGGTTTGCTTCTGGGAAACCAGATTTAAGGCAGCTATTATCTGAGTTTCTACATTTCTTCATTGACCCAGGCCAGACTTCACTGCCTTGAACCTGGACTGTGGCAATAGTTGATCTCTTCACTGTTGGGTCTTCCTTGTATTTCCATTCTCCTCAGCTCTCCCATGTCTACATATTTATGGAAGGTTAACTGTCTTGAAATTCTGCTTACATAACTTCCTTGTTCAAAAATCTTGAATAACTCCTCATTGCCTACATCAGTGACTTTGAAATACACTCTAAATGGAATTTTTATTCTATTTAAAATAGAAAACAGATAAAACTTGAAGGCGCTCCTTAGAGATACAAGACTTGCTGGGTAAACCTCAATGTTCTTCCCCTGGCCTGCAGTCACTCAGCAGATTTTTTAGTTCTTCCACATCGTCAGGAGTCCCCTGGATGAACTCTGTCCCTACCAAATGTCTTTCCTCATCCCTCCAAAAAAGCTAAGTTCTACCCATTCTAGAATATCCAATACAAGTTTTACTTTCTCTGCAAAACTTTTCCCACCTAGTTGTCAGTCTAGCTTACTGATCTTCCCCTTCTCTGAACCATGAAGCAAACTTGCCTGTTTTATTCCTGGAAGTACTGCATTCTTCTCAACTTCTTTATATGCATGCTTTATCTCCCAACAACTCCCTTGTTCCAGAGGGGCAAGCAGGACTGAGGAGCATGGACTATGTCATAGCTTTCGGTACTCTCTTATCCCATGCCACTGTTATGCTTCGCTTATGACTGACCCTCATACATTCTTACTAGATGACTGTAACATTTCACATAAGCAAGTAGAAGACTGAGATAGCAGGGAAATAATGATAAGCAGAAAAAGAGAGGCACAAAGATGTGTGGGAAATGAGAAGACTGGGGGAGGTGGAATCTCAAATCTCAGGGAAATGACGCTCAGTGTAGGTCCCTGGCTGATACTTGGCTACATATTTCTTTAGGAATCAGACAGAATAAGGCCTGTTGTGTCTTCGCCAGAAAAGGGTGGGATTTATTGATTTTCATCACAGGAAAATGGTGAAATCATGAAACAAACACATGTAATGCTTTGCTGAGTATTGATGGGACCCAGTTAATAAAAACAGTTTCAGTCCCGGCAAAGGGTATACTTTAAGATTCATACTTGATGCCATGTATATATGTACATGCAACAGAATCAAATAAGGATGATAATGAAATAATGATAACAAGTGAGCCACGTGATGCATACACATTTTGAAGGAGGCAGGAGGAGAGAAGCACAAGCATATTTACTGTCTCACAGTGAAAGGCCTCCTGGAGGGAAGAAGGTGCGGTCCTGAATGAGGTATCCACGTAAAGAACAGACAGTGGGTTTACAAATGTAGAATGGAGAAAGCAAAGGAGTCTTCAGTGGAGAGTATGTCAAAAATGATAACGAACTGAAATCATTCTAGGAACTGAGAAAAAGAAAAATGGCCAATAACAATCATATTTGACTTGAAGCAGCCCATTGTGTTGGAATGATGCAAAAACCAGAGCGTAGAAGAGAGGTAGAGCACTGTTGAGGAGTCATGGAGACGGACAGACTCCAGGCATGTTTGCTGAATGGAGGTAAGTAAGCAGGGACGGCAGTTAAAAGAGGCAACCAGTTAAATGTGGCCTTTCTTGAAGAGAACATGGAAAACGGGTAGCTTAGGGCATCAGTAAAAGAGCACAGGAAGATAGTAACAAAGCATTCTTTTTTTTTTTTTT